>NW_006408532.1:18994327-18995839 GCF_000296735.1 Chrysochloris asiatica | reverse complement strand
TTGAATGTGAAACTGATGATGTGCCCTGTAAACTTTCACTCAATCCACAATAAAAACCTTAAATTTGAAAAAACAAAAATGGCAGAATGATGTTTTGATAAATGATCTTGCTTTTCTTATTATGGATTCATCAAGAAAGAATGAAAGGTATCACCTTCTCTCAGATTAATCTAACCCAAGATTTTAAGTCTCTAAAACTGGAATTCTCTTATCTCTGCATACTTCAAGGGAGAAGTAAAAAAAAATTCTCATTCGGTTTGGCACCTGAAGGACAATTTTTGGGTTTGAAAAGTCCAGACAGTGTGTTTCAACCATTAGCTCAAAAGTATTAGTGGATTATGAAATCAATTTACTATATTATGGCCAGTGTCTAGACAGTAAAATACAAGGGTAAAATGTAAGAAAATTGAGCAAAATCAAAACCATGAGTGTGTTATTCATATTGTGGTGGTGGTGACAGTTGTGTGCCATTGAGTCGGTTCCAACTCATAATAACCCTTTACAGTGTTTCTGAGGCTGTAAGTATTTAAGTGAGCAGCAAGTCTCATCTTTCTCCCATGCTGCAACTGGTAGATTCAATTGATAGATTGTGGTTAGCAGCCCAGCTACGTTACCAGGGTTCCTTCACATATTGTAAAGGTATTATGTTATAAAACCTGCCTTTTCAGTGGCATGGGTATGTGTCTATGTGTCTGTGTTTATGTGTGTGCACACGCACAGTATAAAGTTATAAAATGTATTACAACTGAATTCTGTGTTCAAATGTTTGAAAATCAGAGGACTTTGGTGGATGTTTCCAAAAGAGGCAGAAGATAAATTCTGTTTTAATTATATAATCTGGAGTCCAAGTGTGGCGCTGTGGGTGAATGCACTGGACCGCAAAGTTGGTTTGAACTGCAAGGTCAGTGATTCAAGCTCACCAGCTGGTCCTTGAAAACCCTATACAGGGTCACTATAGGTTAGAACCAACTTGATGGCACTTAACAACAACAATTATATAATCTAAAGAATGTGCATATCATAGAGTCATGTGGACATGTGAAAATTAGTGTTTGTATCATTAAAAAATGTCACAACCCAACTATCCTTCAATATCTAGTGGATAACAAAGTGATACAATATGAATTGATAAGATATATCAATATGAATAAATCCATAAGGTTAACTGAAAAATGGCAAGTGGCAAAAATATCAATATGACACAATTCAGCAAATGTTTTTAAATCATTTACAAATGTTTATTTATGAAATCATTAAGGAATAGCATGAAAAAAGAAGTTGATAGAAAATGGTTCTTCACCAAATTCATATCATTTGATTTTAAAAATATGTTTTCTAAGGTAAGTAAAATTTGTTAAAGTTCAGTGTTAGTTATAAGGATGTCTTCTATAATTATGTCTTCTCTAATCTTCTGTAATTTTTATTTGAAGATTTTATTGTGAAAGCTGACAAGGAAGATTATCAGTTTTACATTCAACAAATCATATTTTGTTTCATTATAATGATTACAAT
>NW_006408532.1:18990558-18992807 GCF_000296735.1 Chrysochloris asiatica | reverse complement strand
TCATCTTTCTCCCGCAGAGCGGCTGGTAGTTTCGAACCGCTGACCTTAAGGTTCGCAGCCCAATTCGTAACCACTACGCTACCAGAGCTCCCGCCTGATAACATGTCCAAAATAAGAGTGATAAAGTCTAATCAGCCTGACTTCTAAGAAACATTCTGGATATACTTTTTTCAACACATATTTGTTTGTTCTTCGGGCAGTTTCTGGCATTTTTAATATTCTTCTGTAACATCATAACTCAAAGGCATCAATTCTTCAACACTCTTTCTTATTCATTGTCCACCTTTCACATGCATATGAAGCTATTGAAAATACCATGGCTTGGGTCAGGTACACATTAGTTCTCAAACTAATATCTTTGTTCTGAAATACTTCAAAGAGGTCTTATGCAGTAGATTTGCCCAAGACATTACATTGGTTGATTTCTTAACTACTGCTTTCATGAGGGTTGATAGTAGACCCAAGCAAAATGAAGTATTTGACAACTTCAAAATTATATTGATAATGAAATCAGACATTGTGTATGACTTCTTTCCTTCAATATTGTTGGTGAGATTATTGTGCATAATATTGTATTTTCCTTATTCCCATTGCTCTAGGATACCAAAATTTATTTATGCACTTTTCTATAGGTGAATCTGAAATGTTTCTGATTTCTGGTTTCAGACTAATATAATCTGTGCTGCTATAAACATTCTTATACACATATGTCAGTGAATTTGCTAGATCATGGAGTATGCATGTATTCTCTTTTAGCCAATATTACTGAGCAGTTTTCTACAGTGATTGTACCAAGTTACTTAGTCAGCAATGACTGTGAAATATATTTGATCCTTATCCTTACCCATAGTATTATTATCTTTTTTAGTTCTGATTTGTTTCTCTCCAGTGAAATTGAGCACTGTTTTACATTTCTCTAAGGCTTTGATAAGGAGCTCTGGTAGCGTAGTGGGTATGAGTCAGGCTGCCAAACTCAAGGTCAGCAGTTCGAAATTACCAATGGTTCTGTGGGAGAAAGATAAGGCTTTCTGCTCCTGTAAAGATTTATAGCCTTGGAAACCCTGTGCAGGGTCACTATGAGTCGGAACCGACTTGACAGCACTTAACATAAGGCTTTGATATGCTCTTTCTTGAACTTACAGTTCAAATGGATCTGTAGGGATTGTTTATACATTATAGATATTTATATAAAGTTCACAAACATAATTCTTATCTAGGATATTAGAAATAAAGATGGAAATTATTTCTTGTGACAGTAGGGCAGTTCTGTGGTTCTGATAACGTTTTGTTTTTAACCTGAGCGGTGGTTACATAACCCTATCCATTTTGTGAAAATCCATGGGACTATGTAGATCAGTCTCAGGATTGTTGTTGGTAAGTGTCATCAAGTTGGTTCTGACTCATTGTGATCCTGTATAGGGCTTCCAAGGAGCAATCCATGGAATTGAACTGACAACCTTGTGATTAGCAATGCAGGGCTTATTTTATCACCACACCAACAGTCTCAGAATTGTTGCTGTTGTTATTACATGCCATCAAGTGGGTACCAACTCGTAGCGACACTATGCTCAACAGAATGAAAACCTGCCTGGACCTACACCAAGCTCACAATAATTACTACCTATGAGTCTATTGCTATTGCCACTCCGCTGATTCATCTTATCTGTGGTCTTCCTCTCTTTCTCTGACCCTCCACGTTACCAAGCATGATATTCTTCTCCAGGTACTGGTCTTTCCTGATAATGTGGCCCAAGCATGAGAGACAAAATCTGGCCCTCCTGACTTCTAATGAGCATTCTGGCTATATTTCTTCCAACACAGATTGGCTTATTCATTTGCAGTACATAGTACTTTTAATATTCTCCTGCGCTACCATTACTCAGATAAATCAATTCTTCTATGGTCTTCCTTATTCACTGTCAAACTTTCACATCATGTGAGGTTATTGAAAATACCAGGCTTGGGTCAGGAGCACCTTAGTTCTCTAATTGACATCTTAGCTTTTGAGCACTTTAAAGAGGTCTTATGCAACAGATTTGTCTAATACAATACATCGTTTGATTTATTGTCCGCTGCTTCCATGAGTGTTGATGGTTGATCCTAGAAAAATGAAGTTTTTTTTTAACAACTTCAATCTTTTCTCCATTGCTATGAATATTGTTTGTTGGTTCAGTGGTGAGGATATGTGTTTTCTATACATTGAGATGCAGCCCATACTAAAGGTATGGGCTTTGATCTTCATCAGTAAG
>NW_006408532.1:18984191-18990247 GCF_000296735.1 Chrysochloris asiatica | reverse complement strand
AAACATTTGATGTTGGCAATGATATCTCTCATTCTTTGTCCTCTTCTGAAGCCAGCTTGAACCTCTGGAAGTTCTCTGTCAATATATGGTTGCAGTCACTTTTGTAGTATCTTTAACAAAATTTTATTTGCATGGGATATTAATAATATTGTCTGATGATTTCCACATTTTGTTGGGTCACCTGTCTTTGGAATGGGCACAAATATGTATCTCTTCCAGTCACTTGGCCAAGTTGTTGTCTACTAAATTTCTTGGCATAGCTGAATGAGGACCTCTAGTGCTGCATCAGTCTGTTCAAAGATTTTAACTTGTATTCCATCAATTCCCAGAGCCTTGTTCTTTGCCAGTGCATTCAATGCTCTTTGGGCTTCTCCCATCAGTGTTATTTGCTCTTGATCATATGATACCTCTTGAAATGACTGAACATCAACCATTTCTTTTTGGTTCAATGATTTGGTGCATTCCTTCCATCTTTATTCAATACTTTCTGCATCATTCAACAAGATTTTTACCATAGAATCAATATTTCAAGTTGAAGGTTGGAATTTCTCTTCACTTCCCTCAGCTTGAAAAATGCTGAAGGTGTTTTTCCCATTTGGTTTTCTAACTCCAGGTCTTCACGTTTTGTCATAATATTTGAGTTGCCTTTAGTCTCAGAATAGACAACAGTATCTAATAGGAAATTGTTTTCATTGTGTTTATTTTGAATATTACCTTCTACTTAAAGCTAGCAATACTGGCTTTCCTTTGATGGTGTTAATTGTTATTAAGTGCTGTGGAGTCGCTCCTGCTCACAGCGATCCTATACCGGGGCAGAGATGGTGGTTTTGAATCGCCAACCTTGTGGTTCACAGTCCAGTGATTATCTTACAGCACCACACCAGGATTCCTCCTTTGATGGTAGTGCAATGTTTTTTTTAAATAAATTTCCTTACACACAAACACACACATACACCACAAAGTAATCAGCTGATCTAAAGCATGCAAAAACATTTGTTTAGTAAATGAGATGTGACAGGCTTGAGTCTATCCAGAAATGCCTCCGAAGAAAGGCCTGGTGATCTATTTCTTTGGAAACCTGATGAAGCACAAATCTACTCTGATCCACCTAGTGTTTCCATGAATCAGAATCAATTGAACAGTAACTAGTTTTTTCAGGGTTGACAGGAATTTTCAATCTTTTAGAAAGGAGGAGTTTTCTTGTTACGAGCCTTTGAGTCAGTTCCAACTCATAGCAACCCTGTATAGCATTTCTGAGGCAGGATTAGTGAGTTTGAACCACTGACCAGATTATTAGTCCAATGCTTACCCTACTGTGCCACACCAGGACTCCTTGTCTTCTCTAATGTATACAATATTCTTGAATCATTTCAAGTGCCTCAGAGTCAGCATGGACACAGAGAGGGCTGGTTTCATGGGGAACAAAAGAACCAGCACTAAATGCCATGGCTTTGGAATCTTAATGTACGTTTTGATTTCTTAACTGTTGATTATTCTGATCCAAGAACAAGAAGAGCCTTTTCCCATTTTATTAAGTTGTATAAAACAAGCATTCTGTTCTGATACAAAGATACATGAAGCAATCCCAAAGACTGACTCATGTTAAATTTCTTATTATACTTATTGTGCATGAGGATGAAGGTAAACTTTAGTTCGATGCCAAATTTCAATGAATGAGTTATATCTTCCAGAACAGTGTTATAATTCAAATAGCCACCAAACAAAAACAGTTGACAGACTTGTACTACAATCTTATTTTTCTGCTCCTCTACAAGTCCTTCTGTGGATAAGAAATCTTATGAGAAGATAGAAACTCAAATAGAGTGGTAGCTTAGTATCTGTTAATGCATGACTTAGAAAGTCATTGAATGCATTGGTGATTCATTTGTTACATTCCTACCAGCAAGATCTTGTTAAGATTAGTAATTTTGTGTTTCACAAATCTTTTTTATCCTTAAATATGATATCCCTGTTCCTCTTTTTATTGTCTTTTAAAAAGAGTATAAGACATTCTGCATTGGTTATTATGATTCATTTCATGCCAATAAATTTTTCAAGACGAATAATGAAGATGTGAGCTAAGGTCATTGGGTCAAATTGTGCTTTCTAAATTTAAGGGGAGCAAAAGAGTTATTTAAATCCAAAGTTGTGAAATTTCATGTTTCATAATACTGGTTTAAATACAACACATTTTGTATATAAATTCTTCTGTAACGCTTAGTAATTTGTATTGTCAGAGTGAGTTTCCTTCTAATATTTCTATACCTTAGCAGTGTAAAATTTTTTGAAGAAGGAAGAAAAAAATATATTAATTCATCAACAAAAAGTTTCATGTGAATAACAGATGTTTAGTCAAAAACTTATTTGACTATATTCTCTCATATATATGGACTAATTTTTAAAAATAATAATATAACCACAACCACCCCCCAAAAATGTCACGTGCATTTTTAAATACAATTAAGTTTTCACATAAGCATTGTATAATCCCCAGGTTTTTATGATATGAATAGGATATTCATATCTTAAAAGTTGGTAGTGTTTATTTCAAATGCTATTTTAATCCAATTGCAATTTTTTTTAAAAGTATTTAAGCAAGAACAGTTTGAGTATCCAAATACGACTTACATTAGTAACCATGACAGATTAGAGATTTAATAAGTAATTTTATATTCTATCTCTCAGTCCATTTACTATCAGTTGAACATTGCTGTCCACTATGACAACTTTTAGTTGTTTTATGTATTTTAATTGATACAATAAGCACTGGACTGCAAACCACAAGGTCCATGGTTTAAGCCTGCCAGCTGCTCTGAGGGGGAAAGATGAGGCTTTATGTTCAAACAAAGATTTGAACCCTCCTAAACACTAAACTGCAAAGTTGGTTGTTCAAGCTCACCAGCGGCTCCTTGAAAACCCTATACAGGGTCACTATGGGTCGGAATCAACTCAGTGGCACTTAACAACAAACATTAAACCTAAAACACACAAGGTTGCTATGAGTCAGAACCCACCTAACAGCACTTAACAACAAAAACATGGCAAATTGAATACATCAAAGGCCTCAATTGTTTTTCTCCTTGTACTAGTACCCTTTTCCCTGTAC
The DNA here is from genome assembly GCF_000296735.1 of Chrysochloris asiatica. Taxonomy (NCBI): domain Eukaryota; kingdom Metazoa; phylum Chordata; class Mammalia; order Afrosoricida; family Chrysochloridae; genus Chrysochloris; species Chrysochloris asiatica. The sequence continues at coordinate 18,987,141 of NW_006408532.1, read as the reverse complement.
CTTTGTAATCTCCCTTTCTGATTCTGTACTTGGCCATGTGGTTTGCTTTAGCCAATGGTATGGCCCTGTAATATAAGCACTGGAGTACTAATCGCAAGACTGGTGGTTCAAATCCAACAGTTGCTCTTTGGGAACCCTAACCAGGGTCACTATGAGTCAGAGTTGACTCTACCACACTTAACAGCAATAATAACAATGAGATAATACCAAACTTGATGCAGGCAAAGGTGTAAAACACCTTCTTATGGTTTTGTTTCTTTTTAGGAACACTATTGTAATCAAGTTAACAAGTTCACACTAGACTGCTAAAAGGATATAAGAATCATGTGAAAAAAAGTGAGTCACTCTATTGAATGCTAGGTTAGACCAGCCAGGCCCTAGCCAACACAGCATCTGTTGACGTAAGTGAACTTTGCTAAGGTCAGCTGAGCCCATCCTAAAACAGCAGAGAAATCAATAAATGTTGTTGTTGTTAAGTACCATTGAGTTGGTACCATCTCATAGTGATCCTGTATAGTTTTTCCAAACCTGTACATATTTGCAGAAACAGAAAGCCTATCTTTCACCTGTGCAGCAACTGATGGAGTGGTTCAAAGACCATTGTTAATCCTATAGAGCCAATGTGCTCCCTTAACTATTATATGTTTTTGTTGTTAAGTGCCGTCAACTTGGCTCTGATTTATAGCAAACCTGCATAGGGTTTCCTAAGAGCTTCTGGTGAATTTGAAACACTAACCATTCAGTTCAAATCGACCTTATGGTCTAGTGCTTATCCCACAGGGCTACTCAAGGACTCCCAACTAATATATGTTGTTGTTGTTGTTCAGTGCTGTCTGGTTGATTCCAACTCATAGTGACCCTGTCTAGAATTTCTGAGGAGCAACTGGGTGGGTTTGAACCTCCCACATTGCAGTGCCACACCAGGACTCCAACTGACATAGAGACCATGAGGGGAAGGCAACAACAACAACAGTTTGTTTTTCTGTAATAAAAAACTAAGTTATGTGGCATTGGTTTGTTATCTGGGTAGCAAGTAGACAGTAAATAACTATTGGAGGTTGAAAAAATGGTGAGGAGATTGTTCTTGCAAGCTAGAAGAAATATCAACATTTATTGTGAAGTTGCAAAACACGTCATACAACTATTCCATATACTTATTTGTTGTTGGTGTTGTTAAGTGCTGTCGAGTCAGTTCTGACTCACAGCAACCCTGTATAGGATTTCCGAGGAGTGGCTGGTGAGTTTGAACCCCTGGCCTTGAAGTTCAAACTGACTTTGTGGTTGAGTGCAAAACAAAACAAAAACCTTAGCTGCCACAAAATGGTAGTTTCTCGAGAGCAGGCAGGAGGGTTATGGAAAAGACAGGTGTCTCAGATGTTTGTCCAAACGTTGTGGCTGACAGTAAATGGAGGTGCCATTTCCATATCTAATCAGAAACATTCTCTACAACCTGGGAGAGAACCTGTCAATATTTGTTCAGGTGGATTAGAAAATGGCTGCGGAGTAATGCAAGCTGTAATGAAGCCACACTTTGTTTCTCATACTTCAGACATATTATCAGAAGGAATCATTCCCTGGAGAAGGACATCATGCTTGAGAAAGTTGAGGACCAGCAAGATGAATTGGCAGCAATAGGTTCAAGCAGTAGCAGCAAGGGGATCAAGCGTAACAACAATTGTGAGGTGATGCAGGACCAGGCAGTTTCATTCAGTTAAACAGCGTTTCATGCTGTTGTGCAGAAGGTCACACTATGAGTCAGTACCAACTGGATGGCACCTAACAAGAACAGCAAATGCAGGCTAGTGTCTCTTGTTCTTATGTGCTTGTCTACTTTTGTGTTTGAATGGAAGTATTTATTGTGTTTATGCTGTTCCAATCTCATCTTGTATTTTGGATCATGGACACCAGCTCAAGAGGAATGATACCCAGAAGCTGCATTCATTCTTGAAATATATCATGAGAAACTGGATTTTGAGCCCAGATGAGACTTTTAGCAGATTTGAGAGAGGATGAGTGAATTTGCCTAAATTGCATAAATAATTGGATTTAGATGGTGGAGCATGATGAAAGGCTTGCATTAATTGTCCAAATTAGCAGTCTCTTCATATTTACACATTTTGTCCCATGACTTTGTGTCTCTTTCCCCCTTGACTCTGGATTTGGTGACATGGACAGCTGCAAACCTGACATAAGGAGAGACTTGAAAAAGCACTTTAACATTTTTTCTTCTTCTCTTAGAATCTTATTCTTGCCAGGAGAACAAACTATGATACACTATGAAAGAATATTAAAGGGATGTAGAGGAGAGTTGAATCAATGCATACAAATTCATTCTAGATCAGTCAGTCACCAACTAAACACAGTTGTATGAATGAGGTCAACTGAGCCTAGCCTACACCATCAAAATCAGCCAGATCATTTAGAGTCATGAGAAATAATAAACCATTTGTTCTTAAACCATTAACTTTTGGTGTGATTGTTTATATAGCAATAACTAACTGATATATAATACACATGGTCTATCATTAATTTCAATTTGTATTACATTGATTGAAATGTTCAAGCAAACAGATACAGTGATAGAGGAGATGATTCTATCACTCCACCAACAAATTTAGAAGATGGCTACCTGGCCAGTTGACTTAAAGAGATCCATATTTGTACACATTTCCAAAGAAAGGTGATCCAATGGAATGTAAAAGTTATCAAATAATATCATTACATATTATCCACAAGTAAAATTTTTCTGAAGACTATTTCAAAAAATGTTGCAGCAGTACAATGACAAGGAACTTGCAGAAAGATAAACTGAATTCAGAAGAGTATGTTCAGAAGAGTAGGAATGAGGATTATCACTGCTGGTATCAAATGGATTTTGACTGAAAGCGGAGAATTCCAGAAACATTTAACCTGCGTTTTATTGACTATGAAACATATTTGATTGTGTTGA
>NW_006408532.1:18981589-18983856 GCF_000296735.1 Chrysochloris asiatica | reverse complement strand
TCAATAGTGTATTGCCCTGGGAAAATCTGCTGTAAAAGACCTCTAAAGTGACAAAAAGCAAATATGTCACTTTGAGGATTAAGGAGCACATGGTTTTCAATTGCCTTACATGCATGCAAAAGCTGGGCAGTGCATAAGGAAGAAGGAAGAATTGACGTCTTTGAATCATGGTTTTGGTGACTGACAGAAAAACCAACATATCTGTCTTAAAAGAAGTACAACAAGAATGAGCCTTAGAAGCTAGAATGGTAAGACTTCATCTCACATACTTTGGACATGATGTCAGGAGAGACTACTCCCTGGAGAAGGATATCATTCTTGGTAAAGTAGATGGACTGACATAGTGGTTGCAAGAATGGGCTGAAACATAGCAACTGTTGTGAGTGTGGTTCAGGACTGGGCAGTGTTTCATTTTGTTGTGCATGTTGTTAAGTGCCTTCGAGTCGGTCCCGACCCATAGCGACCCTGTACAGGGTTTCTGAGGGTGTAAATCCTTACAGGAGTAGAAAGCCTCATCTTTCTCCCGCGGAGCGGCTGGTAGTTTTGAACCGCTGACCTTAAGGTTCGCAGCATAGAATGCTGTTAATTGGAATCAACTGGTCAGCACCTAACAACAACATTGATTTTGTAAATGTTCTAAGGGAAAAGTAACGTCAAGTTAAACCTATTTATTAAGAGACCTCTTTATTAAGCTTTAATCAGGACAAAGACAAGCAAAGACCAGTCATCTGGATGAGAGAAACAATCAGCATGAGACCATGATAGTTTCCTAAAGATTCAAGGTCCTGTTGTTAGTTAAAACAGAGGAAGAGGGGCTAACCACAGATTAACCACAAAGAATGCAGGAAACAACCTGACCTGTCATAAAAGTCAAGTCAAAAGAAAGATAGAAAAGGGGACTTTCTCCCAAATCAGGATACACCAAATAGACTGACCGACCTGATGGAATGGGAAAGAAGTAAAGCAAATCAAACTCAGGAAGAAATAACCAATGATGGACGCTAAATTACGGTAGGAAAACATAGGACCAGGAGCCAACTTGCAGTTCAAAGTGACCTTGTAGTCGAGGACTTATCCTATAGCGCCACACCAGGATTCCATACACACACACACACACACACACACACACACACACACACACAGGTGAGTCGAAATTTATCTGCACTCTGGCTGTAGAATTAATTTTAATAAACTTTTAGAAAAGACAAATACAACACTTTTCAACATAATCTCCTTGCTTTTCAATACGCTTTGTCCATCTGTCAACAAGCTTTAATATTTCTTTATTTAAAAATGTTTAAGGCCGAGCTGCGAGCCACAAATACACCGTTGTCCTCAATTCTTAATCAGAGGTGAATTTTCATCCTCAAAGGGCTGATTTCAGGAAACCAAACAAGTGACAATCCAAAGGAGCAAGATCAAGACTATAGGGAGAATGGTTTAACACCTCAAAATGAAGTTTTTGCAGAGTGTCAACAGTGTGGGTAGAGGTGTGCAGATGTGCATTGCCATGCAAGATCAAGATGCTCTTGGATAGCAGTCCTCTGCATTTAATCCACAGTTTAGGCTTCAGCTCTTCAGTGAGCATCTCACTGTAAAGAGCACTGTTGTTTGTTGAACATTTTTCTAGATAGTGTTCCAATATGGCCCCTTGAGAATTCCAGAAAATTGTAAGCATCAATTTTTCCAGCTGATGGTTGACTTTTGAACTTTTTCTTAGTCGGCGATTAAGAATGTTTCCATTCCATACTCTGGAATTTACTCTCAGGCTTGTAATGATTAATATGGATTAATCTCTTCACCAGTAATGATTTTTTTAAAGGAACTTTTTACCTTCCTTTGAGTATTGGTCCAAATTTTGTTTGCAAATGTCCAAGTGCTTCTGTTTATGCTCTTCTGTGAGTTGTTTCAGTACCCATCTCACACAAACTTTTCTAAACTCAAGTCTGTCATGGATTATTTCATAGACAAAACCATGGCTGATTTGCAAATGATTTGCCACACAGTCCACTGTCACCTGTCTATTGGATAGAATCATTTAACATGCATGCTCAATGTTGTCATCAGCCGTGGACATGGACAGATGTTTAATATAACCAGAGTATGGATAGTTTTTAATTCACATTCATAGAATACATAGACTTTTCAGTTGACCCATGATCAAGGCTGTCAGTTGGATAGGGAAAGTTTTCCCAAAATAATTCTCATAGGACAACCCTTGTCATCCTCAAATAATGAGCAGGTGCATTGTCATAATGGGGGAGGGA
>NW_006408532.1:18938115-18958183 GCF_000296735.1 Chrysochloris asiatica | reverse complement strand
TATTGCATTAGGGGAATATGTTGTACAAGACCTCTTTAAAATAGTCAAGAGCAAAGATGTCAGTTTGAGGACCAATGTTGCACCTGACTAAGGCAGGCCGTGGTATTTTAAATTGCCTTATATGTATGTGAATGTTGGACAACAAATAAAGATTGTAGGAAAAATCAATGCATTTTAATTTTGGTGTTGGAGAAGAATATTAAAAGTACCATGGACTTCCAGAAGAGCAAATAAATCTGTGATGGAAGAAATACAGCCAGAATGAACCTTAGAAGCCAGGATGGTGAGACTTTGTCTCTCATACTTTGGACATGTTCTCAGGAGAGACCTGTCTCTGGAGAAGGACCTCATGCTTGGTATAGTGGAGGGTCAGCAGAAAAGTGGAAGACCCCCAAGGAGATGAAATGACATGGTGGCACGAATAATGGTCTCAAGCATAACAATAATTGTAAGGGTGGCAAACGATCGGGCAATGTTTCATTCTATTGTGCATAAGGTTGCTATGAGTCTGAACTGACTTGATGGCACCTGAAGACAATAGCAGTAGTGCCTTCAAACAGTTCTAACAGTACAACTGTGAAGGCCTCAGCTGATAACTTTAAGATAAGTTGTTTGAACCCACCAAATTCTCCACAGGGAAAAGATGTTGAAATCTGCTCCAATAAAACTTACAGATTGGAAAATTCAATGAAGTAATTCTATTCAATATTATAAGGTTGCTATGAATCGGAGTTGATTCAATGGCAATGAGTTTGATGTGGTTTGGTTTACACTACCTTTAAGGAGAACTGGTGGTCCAAATATGAACTAATCAATTGCCAGTGAAAAATTAGTCCTTCAAGTACATTTAATGATCCTCAAGAGGTTGGCAATAGCGAACCCATCAAGAATCTGTATGGGATTTCCAAGGAGCAGCTGGTGAGTTTGAATTGCCAACTCTGTGGTTCAAATTGACTTTGTAGTCCAGTGCATTAACAGAGCTACACCAGGACTCCTGTTACATAGGGTTGCTAGAGTTTAAATGAACTCAATTTCACCCTACAACAATAAAAAAATCATATCTTTACTAGTAAGGCGATCAGAGAAGGATATCCTCATATCCTTGGTGGTGGTTGTTTATTTGTGGAAAGCAATTTGGCCATTTTTTTTTTTTAAATTAAGTAAAATATCAAGTTATCATCATTCAGAATGGTAGGAAGTAAACCAAGAGAAGATTATCCTGTGGAAGCAAAGACAGAAAGAAGACAATATCAGGAAGACATGGATGGTTAAAAATGAGCCTTGAATTTGAAAATCAAGAGGGAGCTTGTGGCCTTGAGGATAAGAATTTCAGAAGCATAGTGGAGAGAACATGATTTGAAAAGAGCATGAAATTGAAAATGCGGAGTTGATCGTCTCATCAGCTCGTAGACATGCACACACTCTTTCACAAACCAGTGGGAAAATGAAGGAGTGCAATAAAGTACAAATTGTGAGGCAGGATTGGGGAATGATTCTTGCCAAGTGAAAGAGATCTGAGTATCTTCTCATGCAGAAAGTAAGGATCTGTTAAAGAAAAAAAGTTTAAGCTACAGGAAAAACAAAAACCAGGATAGTAAATGGGACAAACTTCTGGAAGAGTTGAGAAGACGGAAGAATAATAGCCTTTCCTGTGACGATCTCCTCTTACCTTCTTTCTCTGGTTGATGAGTTGATGGGAAGAAAACTTAGTTTTCAACTGATTATCTCTGATTTTCATAAGGCTATAAACAATCTGATTTCACAAGTGGGTAACAAGACAGATATAACTGTATTTTGGGGGTAAGATAATTATTGAGTTTTGCATTAATATACCACATTTATTTCTGACTGCACACTATTGGGAAAAAAGACAAGGGTAATTTTAAAACAAATTTTATATTCAGGAACCCTGGTGGTGCAGTGGGTCAAGCATTGCACCTTTAGCTTCAAGGTCAACAGTTCAAACCTACCAAATGCTCCACAGGAGACAGATTAAGCTGTCTGCTCCTGGTATACAATTCAAAATGTCTTATGATATATCATTGTAGGACAATTTTGGAAGTGAGTTTTTTGGCTAGTTAATGTATGGGGGGCCTGGTATGGTGTTGTAAGATACGTACTGGATTGTTAACTGCAGGATCTGGGATTTAGACTCTATTCAGCATCACTATGAGTTAGGACTAAGTAGACAGCACTTAATAAAAACAGCAACAATGTATAGAAATCGTTATTTTAGTTTTTTGCATATTTTGTATTTTTTCATACATCTTTGCAAATATGGAGGAGTGCTGGTGTGGTGCTGTGGGCTAATGTGTCAGACTGCAAAGTCATTTGAACTGCTAGTTTGGTGGTTCAAGCTCACCAGCTGCTCTTTGGAAACCCTATACAGGATTGCTATGGGTTGAAATTGACTTGACGGCACTTAACAACAACAACAACATACAAATATAGGAGGGCATAAAACTGTCACAAAATGAGCACCAAAACATAGCATTAATAAAAGGGAAAAAAAGAGGTACACAGTTTTCATATCTAAGATCATCTTTAAGCTCAAAGCCAAACATGTAAATTCTAACATTTTCTCTAAATCTGATACATAACCAGGAGTCCTTTAGAGAGACTAAAAATAAGCAAAATGTGAAGAAGAAACAATTCTAAATTCCACTTGAGGTAGCCAGATCCTGAGTAACCCCAAAACTTAATTCAGCTAATGGGTTTATGTGAGCAAACCAGAGAATTAAAGGTTTCATGAGAGCTCTTCTTCCTATTTGAAACTATATCCCTCTGGCTACCTGGTCAAGGTTTTGCATTTTTAAGAGGCTGTGGCAGGTGATTGCAATATGCGCATTTCAGTTTAATTTTCATCTGGGTGAATAAGTCAGCTGTCTGGAGCAGAGCCTTGTTTGCTGTGGACACAGGTAAATTTGCTTAAAGTTCTCCAAGTGTAAAGAGAATAAAGGCTTAGTTGGATGAAGAGAGAGTTCTAAAAACTCACTGGAATTAGAAATGATGGGTTAGGCAAATATTATTTATAGCATTTGATATTTGCAATATGGAAATGAAATGGAGAGAAGAACTACCTCAGGTGTCTTAAAATTCAGTGTCACCAAACTTCCTTTAAACAAAAACATCTGAGTTACATTTCTATGTAGAAATAGTATACTAACTTTAATATAACTATAAGTTATTGATCTTTAGGAAAACCCTGTAGGTAGGCTTTTGTTTAAAACAGCTATTACATTAAAGAAAATTATTGTACAGTGAATGATGCTACTATAATAGAAATTTTTTGAGAAAAATCAATGAAGAATCCATTCTGAACCCTTAAGAGAGAAGAGCAGAGTGTGGGACTCTACTCAGAGAGACAGTGATGCCAGAGATAGAGGCAGAGATGAAGATGTGGAGAGATGGAGCAGCTGGGGATTCTAGATCCAGAGAGGGAGAGGGGCTGTGTGCTGAGGACGGAGGGGCAGGCTTGCTGGGTATACACTTTGGTTGTTTGATGAGGCATGGAGGAGACTGTAATCATGACAATGAAACGATATATGATAGGATGACTATAAATATAATGTTCTCCCATGTAAACAATCACGTAATTCACAATAAAAACTTTAATTAAAAAAGAATTCATATTCAGAACAAACTTGTTTTGCAGAAGGAGTTACAGAAATTCTGGATGGCTATCTGTGGCTACATGAATCATGACTTGAAAATTTGCCCTGGAGGAAGGAAGAGGGGAGGGCGGTTTGTGAGGGATTGCATAGTTCTGGCTGAAGTTAAGCAATGGGAAGATAACACCCCTCCTTTTTTTTTAAATACCTGTAAATATTTTTCATAGGTGGTTTAACTTTAACCTCTACTGAAAAATGAACAAGACCTTTTTCATTTAAAGTAAAAGCAGCTTTTTTTTCCTTCAAATTATTTATTAAACTTTAAGCAAAAGGGGTAGAAACACTGCCTTTTTCCACATGACAGTGGCCTCAGAATTGCTTAAGATTCTTCTGTATTGAAGAAGTTGTAATGCTTAATAAATTGCAGCAAAGTTATTTTAGCTATTGAGACATATTAGTCTTTATTTCCCTATGGTCTTATTGATGCTTACGGAAGACTTTAAGACTGATTTCTAAGGCAAAGTATTCTCTACCTTTGAGCTTCTTCTGCTTGAAATTCTTTTCATATTTCAAGGCACAGCTCCAACACCAACTCCTCTACAGCACAAATTTAGATCTTTATTGATCTGTTGTTGTTGCTGTTAAGTGCTGTTGAATCGGTTCTTACTCATAGTGGCCCTGTATAGGGTTTCTAAGAATCCGCTGGTGCATTTGAAGGACCAAGCCGACCTTGAGATCCATGCTTCTCCTACAGTGCCACACCAGGTGTACTGATCTAAGTACAAGTACATTTTGGAAAGAAACCCTACTCTTTCCTCCCTATTGAATTTCTAAGTGTCCAACTTATAAAAAGTACAGACTGGACTTTTCATTTTCCCTTATGAACTAGATGATTACAGCCAACAGATCATGAATGGAAGATTGTCTGGTAGCTTAGACAGGCTTCAAACAAACCCTAGAGTAGGTTGAAAACACAAAGGTAATAAAAGTGGAAGCTTTGAAGGTATCCAAATTATAAGCCTTTTTGTGGATGCTTTGTGAAAATATTACCTCTACTTATCCATACTGTAAATCAGAAAAGGGATGCAACATAAAAGGGACCTATAAAAGTCAAAGGTGAAAGTGAACTTAAGACTTTACCCTACATGAAGTTTATCCTACACGGGCCAATGGAATCAGGGGTATACAAACGGAATTTCAGAAGACCAGGCAGTTAAAGCCAGCTGTAATGACCCTGAACAGCACAGTGATAGGAGACCAAATTCTTCTTATGCTATGTAAAGAGCCAGGACAGAATAGATGGTAATAATTAATTATTAATATTTATTGCACTTACACAACTGTCCAGACAATGGCAAGTAGGTTTTGGTAGGAAGGATTATAGAGGAAAATGTTCAAGAGAGAGAGAGAACTTGGCAAGGCAAGCAGTGTGGCGTCCTTATCAGCTCTGTAGAGGAAAAGGACATTAGAAGCATTGTTAACTTTTCAACCAGCTCATGTTAAATATACTAAGTTAATGATCCTATCCTTAATACAAACAGTAAGGCGTCCTGGTAGCATGGCAGATAGGGAGCTGGGCTGCCAGCCACAAGGTGAGCAGTTCAAATCTACCAGTTGCTCTACAGAAGAAAGATGAAGCTTTCTGCTCCTGTAAAGATGTATAGCCTCAGAAACCCTCACTATGAGTCAAAACTGAATTGGTGGTGCACAACCACTACCACCAGTATAAATAATATCTGTGATATTCTGCTTTCAAATGTAAGCCTCACTATATGTATTAGTCAGGAATGACAGTGGCTTAGCTGAACTCTAACATTTTAGTCAGAATGGGGTAATGTAATAGAAAGATACTGGAGTAGCATTTGTAACTCAGGGTAAGTCTGGTCCTTGGAATGAGGAATTTGAATGTGGCTTCAAGTTTATCTTCTTATCTCTGCATTTATCAAATTCCCTTTTATCCTTTAAATAGGAATGATGACAGACAACATTCCTGGACTTGTATATCACAGCTTCACTTAGAGAAAAGCATCGTATCTTCCCATGTTCAAGTGAAAAGAAAAAAAAAAAAAAGTTCTAGGAAAGAGTTCTGATTAGTGTAGGTTGGTCAGTGCCCACACCTAAAATATTCCATTGTGAAGAGAGAGTTAATGTACTAAGATTGAAATGTCTCTTTTGAATCATTTGGTTTGTGTTTGGGGAAATAATGCTTACTCCAAAAATGATATTTGGTGGTTCTTAGCATCAGAGAAGAAGATTCCTTAGACAAAATGATAGATGTTCACAATATTGTTTCAGAAAGAACATGTACCATCTTCCTCAGTACCCCAGTTGTATCACCCACCAAAATATTTTAAATACTTAAACTTCAATCTGAAATGAATTGTTTTTATTGTCTTCATTGTATGGCTGAAAAAACTTTTCTATTATCTATATGGTGGTTTATGATTAATATGGACATTTGAAAGTAGGTAAAGTTTTAGTACATTACTTCCATTTTGTAACAACAGGCACAGATGAAGTTCTGCCACTGCTACTGACTTAAACTAAAAAAAAAAATTCAAATTATACTTTTCATATAGAAATAATCTCACAATTATTTCAATATTAGCATTTATTGGTATAATGCCTGTGCATGTGGTGTTTTTAAAAAAATTATAAATCATGTAATCACTTGTTATAAACTCATAACAAGACAAAATTTGAAACTAAGAGATAAAGCCTATTTTCTTTTCTCAGTTGTCATAGCAATCATTACATTCATTCTTCATCTTAGTAGGATATTGTGAAAACAGGGCAAATATCATCTGGTCTATATCAGTCCATAATCATCAACAGGATCTTTTGTGGTCATTTCCTGTTTCCTCTTATCATAATCCTTTCCATTTATATGTTGTTATTCGCAAGTGCCATTGAGTCTGTTCTAACTCACAGCAACCTTGTATAGTATTTCTAAGGAGTGGTTGGTGAGTTTGAACCACCAACCTTGTGGTTCAAACCAATCTTGTGGCCGAGTGCTTATCCTACAGTGCCACAGTAGGACTATGGAGCAGTTTGTTGTTTATAAATCCCATTATATAATTCTCTCATTTTATCATGGTTGACTGCCATATGCTTTCTTTTTTTCTTTTGAAAATTTTTAGTTACTTGAGTGAAGGTGGTTTACAGAGCAGATTATCAGTTTTCATTCAATAAGTCAAACATTTTATCTCAATGATTGTAATCTCCTCTGTGCAGTAACAGTTATCCCACTTCCTCTTGTGGTTCTGATTTCCATTTCACCCTCTTTCCAACCCTTCTGAAATTTGTCCTTAGGTAAATGTTGCACTTTTGATCTTGAATGGTTGACCATTCCATGGTGAGCATACCTTACTACTATTGTTTTCCTCCCTATATACCTATTTACAGCTTGGCTGAAAATTGGACCATGAGGGTGAGTTCCATTCCAGAAATGTGGTTGAGAGCCATGGTCTTAGGTTCCTCCAGTCTCTTTCTAACCACTGTTTTTTATAGTTTTGAATTTTGTTCCACATTTTCTCCCACTCAATCTGGTACCTTCTAATATAGTCATTTTCAGAGAAGTTGGTATTAGTAGCCCCATACCATCTACTTGCTCTGGTCTCAGGGACATGGAGACCGATGTTCATATGTTCCATTAGTCCACTGGACTAGTTGATTCCAAGCATCTTCAATTTTTATCACTCTTCTTTCTTCTGTACATGAAGAAATCAATAGTTGTACCTTAGATGGCTGCCCATGAGCTTTATAAGGTGCCAGTTGCTACTCACCAAAGTAGGATGTAGAACATTGTCTTTGTGGATTACATTATGCCAATTGACCATTTGTCATGTACTTTATTAGAACAACTCAATCACACTATCATATAAAAAATATTTTAGCTTGATGGGTTGATTTTGCTTTAAGTATGTGCTATTGTGTCGAGAGGGTTATTGAGAAGCAGAAATAAAACAGAATTAGGATTGAATGTTTGTGATTCTCCAAAGGATATGTACCAAATTTGAGATAATGAAAGTGTGCTAAGAAAGTTATTTTTCTGAAATCCCATGACTGGTTTTAAGATTTACAATCTACTTTAGGTTCTAGAAGACCCAACCGAATGATAAACAAAAAGAATACTTGGGAATCTTGATTATTTGACTAATAGGTAAAGGACCATACAAAGTCTGAGATTTGTGTTCAATTGAGTTCTTAGAATCAATGCTTGAGCCAATGGTCTGTTGATGAAAAGTATTAATTCAAATCAGTTTGTGGTTACAACTTGAAATAATACATGTATTATTGATGGATTCAGAAGATGGTTTGATCCAAGGTTTGGAGCAAAGAAAACAATTGCCCAAAATTTTGGTATCTTTTTATTAAATTTAATTTAAAGTTAATTTCCTTAAAGAAAAACAAAATCTAAGTTAAAAACAACAACCAATGATTTCTCCATTCTATTGGATCACCTCTATTTGGAATAGACACAAATATGAATCTCTTCCAATCAGTTGGCCAGGTTTCTCTCTTCCAAATTTCTTGACATAGATGAGTGAGTGCCTTCAGTGCTACATCAGTTTGTTGAAAGATTTCAATTTGTATTTTGTCAATTCCTAGAGCTTTGTTTTTCACCAATGCCTTCCATGCAACTTGGACTACTTCCTTCCGTACCACCACACTATTACAAACTTACAGACAAGTGCTAGATAATCATATTCCTGTTCATATTACTATTTAATTATTCCATAGTATTATAAACTCCATTAGAGAAGCCACATTGCCTTTAAGTCACCTCAAAGCAATCCTAATAAAAATGATTACCACTTCCATTTCTCTGACAAAATACTACAATATTCAGAATTGGAGTCTTTTTTTTTTTTTTTACTAAAGAATTAAGCAACATTTAAATTCAAAACAATCTGTCTATGACAGCAAACTACATATCCACCCACCATATAGAAAGGGCCCCAAACATAATAGTGTTTGAATTATTTTTTATGCATTCTCTTCCATAATTATAAGAAAACTAAAATTGGATTATAATAATGTAAGAGGAAGATCACCTTGAACTCTGTTTCAGTGAATTTAGTGTGAGTGTATAGTTGCTTGTGTGATTATCTGTGTGATTATAGCATTATTTATTTGCTATGTATAACTCCTTCATTTATTTCTTATCATAGTGTCATTTCCTAGCACAGTGCCTAGCACACAGTCACTTAATAAATACTTGTTAAATGAATAAGGGAAGAAGAGATATTTCTCTACGAGAATGAGCTGATTTGCCCAAGGGCTCTTAATAATAAGTAATCTGACAGGACAATCTGGTTTACCTTCATGAGTAGGAAGTCATTAATAGTTCTCCTAAGACATCTTAAAGAATGCGTCTCAAAGTGCTTGGCTAGGTTGAAGGTGAACCGATACTGACCTGTTCCATGAATTTGTCATAGGTCTCATGATTGAGCAACAAATTTGAAAAATTCAGGTCTGTGAAACCAATCCTGGTTTCAGTTTCTGTAACTCTACCTTTTTTTAACTTCCTTTCTTCATCTTAAAATAAAATCTTTCACTATTATTTGATGACAATTATGAAGAATGATTTTTTGGTATAATAATCCATTGTATATAAGTTATTAAGGAGCTCTGGTAACATAGTGGTTATGAGTTGGCCTGCTAACCTCAAGGTCAGCAGTTTGAAACTACCAGTTGTTCTGAGGGAAAAAGATGAGGCTTTCTGCTCCCATAAAGATTTACATCCTTGGAAACCCTATACAAGGTCGCTGTGAGTCAGAACAGACTCCATTGTACACAACCACCACCACCATATAAGTTATTAACAAGCAGAATTAAAAGTGATCAGAGTAGGATTTAAAATCGACTCTTGATAAGGAGAAATATCTATTACTTGGGTATAATTTTAGGAATTGAGGCTAGCGTGAAGAATAACACTTTCATGATAAAGTCAAGTAAGAGAAATAAAGGATAAAGGAAGCACTGTTAATTTCTGCCTGACTTAGTAAGTTCCTGAATAAATACATGGACCAGTGGAGAGCTTGGGCCAGTGGAAGCTATTTGAACTTGAATGAGTAACAAGAGAATTCAATCCCTGTAAACTTGATGTAATCCTCTTTGTTTCTTCAATGCTCTGGCTGCCACTGGTATAAAGCATATCATTAATCAATCAACAGTCTTTTTCTGTAACCATGACTCTGAAACTCTGAAGCACAAAACTTTGGAGGGTGTTGTATCCAGGTGGGCAGGTGTTAAGATAATGTGACTGTGTTTATTTATGGTTTATTAGAAATTTCCTGGTGGCTCAATACCGAAACTAACCAGATCCTGTCCTCTAGTGTCAAAATTATTGAGTAAATTTAAGTTATTCAGTCACTATTGAGATTTCTCAAACAAGCTTGAACTTTTTAGAAAAGGACAAATGGAAACACAGAACATAGGGAGAAATGTCAGCTGCCCGAAGCCTGTCCTGGTAACGTTTAGAGTACAATCATCTCCCATTTTTTAATACTGTTACACTGAATGCTGTTACACTGAGTGGTCTATCTTGTGTGTGGAGTAGAAACGCTTTTCCTTTTATAACAAGGTTGGTTATTTTAGGTATAAATCTAAATTAGTTCTGTTCTTCTGTGTTTGTTAAGTGTCGTCAAGCTGGTTCCAACTCATAGCGACACTACATAGGATTTCCAAGTAGGGTTTGGTGGGTTTGAACAGCCAAACTTTCAGTTAGCAGTTCAGTGCAAGTGTATATTCAATATTCCCTCATATCAAGGTTCCTAGATAGATCGACAGTTCAAATTCACCAACCGTTTCTTGGAAACCCTATACACGCTCTGTATGAGTTGGAACTGACTCGATGGCACTTAACAACAGATAGCAATAACTTAAAATTTCTCAGTATCTTTGAACAAATAATAGTAGTAGCATTTAATCTGGGGATTTTAAACTTATTGGAGTTGTGAATTCTGCTACTGGATGTGGATTCAACCCACTGCTACTGAAGCAATTCTGACTCATCACAATCCCATAGGAGAGAGCAGAAGTGATTCCCAAAGGGCTTTGAGACTGTCAGTCTTTATGGGAACTCACAGTTTCATCTTTCTCCCCTGAATTTGGGACAGAAGGAACCACAATTATCACATGATTCTTATTTTACTCTGATGCCTGCATAGACATGTCAAGATTTTGGTACTTTGTTAAACAACATGATATAGGCATATTCAGGAACAATAAGGTAAATAATTATTCATAGGTATAGATCTAATCATACTCACTATTCCATCTGAGGATATTTTATTTGGAAGGTACACCCAACCTGTTGAGTCCTTAGAATTAGAAACAGAATTTATTAATAATTCACCATATTTATGAGACATTTCAAGCAAGAAGTACTTCAAACTATTTTCTTTGTTCAATGAGATATGTTGTGTTGTTGTCTAATGCCATTGAGTTGGTTCTAAATAATAGTGACCCTGTATAGGGTTTCCAAGGAGTAGCTGGTGAATTTGAATTGCTGACCTTATTCCTCTAAGTCCAGTGCTTATCCTACAGAACCATAACAGGAGTCAATAAAATATATGTATGTATAAATGTGTGCTTATTTTTGAAGACAGAAAGGTAGATGAAATTGTCTTCATACCAAAACCAAGTGTTAGTCACTGTGCCATTGAAGTATTTCATTGATCTCCTGAAACTATCTTCTAATTGCCTGACGACTTGCAAGCTGGTAACATTATGCTGAGAACAGAGACATTGAAAAAGTGCCTAGCATTCTCTTTTCTACCTTGTCATTACAAAGTCTCTAAATCAGGGAGATGGGAGTGAAATCTTATCTGCAAAATCTTTAAGCTTCATATGTGAAGGTTTCTATTTGTTTAACACTGTAATGCTTACAAGACCTTTTAAAATGTATTTACTTGCCATCTTCATAATTACACTGCTTGGAAAGTATGACGTATGGCAGGTGATATCATTTTATAGGTTTCAAAACTGAAGCCCAATGAAGTCGGGATTAAGTTGCGTCAATGATTAGTAATAGACCTTTCACCTTCTGTGAGTACAGAGTTCTTCATACCCAACCACGATATTCACCATAGCTTAGATTTGTAGGCATAAAATCATCAAAACATTTTTTTCAGAAAGAAAAAAATAGATTGGCAATGATGTTGTTGTTTTTTTTTTTTAAAATGGGGTCAAAATATGAGGACTTTGTTGTTGCTAAGTGCTGTTAAGTCATTTCCAACTCATAATAACACTGTATAGGGTTTTCAAGGAGCAGCTGGTGGGTTTGATTTACCAACCTTGTGGTTAGCAGTCTAGTGCTCATCCTATAACCCCACACCAGAAGTTATTTCGAGGCTCTCAGTATGTAAATATCTTAATACTTAAATATGACCTAGGGTACCCAGAGCCCCATCCTCAGAGTACACAGCACCGTAATCATTCACAGTGTTCCCCTCTTTCAAAGGTGTGAAAAACTCCGACGTACATTTGTTGCTTCTGACTCCAATATTATTCAATTTCCTGTACAATTCTTGAAAAACCAGTTCTTCTGGAGTTAATGCTCATGGTGTGTTCATACTTTACAAAGTTTCCATCTTTTATAAAACTTTTTTTCTCAGTAATTTTGCATACCTGACAGCTGAGACAAAGCTAGATAATGAAATCATGAGAGTTTAATTTATACACTGTCTTGCTAAGAAAACAAATGCAATGCTGAGGCATCAAGATCTTTTCTCTGGGTTGGTTGTCTTGAACTCTATGACCTTTCTTTGATGTCCTTTCTGAAATTCTTTCAATTCTTAAATTACCTTCCATCCCTATACACACACACACACACACACACATTTGTTTCTGTTCATGAAACTATTGACTATAAATTTATGCTTAATTTGCAATTTTCTTTTAGTTATTCAGAAAAAAATATTTCTTTGTATTTTGAGTTTCAAATAAGTTACTGGCCTTACAGAATGACTGAGTATAAATTCTATTGATTATAGCAAATGTAATACACAATGCATTAGACACTTGAAAACACACCAGAAAAATACTGAAGAATGAACCGTCAGTGGGGTAGACAACTTGGCTTACTTTGAACACACCTGCTTTGGAGAGAGAAATCCAACTAACTGTCTCCTCTGCCCTGCATCTGAGACATATTTAATGATGACAATGTTGATTGAATAGAACATCAGTTTCATCTTTCTGAAAATTTAGAACATTTTATGATTGAAAATACTTTGCTTATGTCAATGATATGAATGATATAGTTTTAGAGAAGCATTAAAACTTCCACTTTAAAGATCTTGCCACTTTAAATAGAAAAAAATAATTTGATTTTCATATTTCTCAAGCTAATGCTCTTAGATTAATATACCTAGCAAAATACTGCAATTTCTAGTCATCAGTGCTTCTTCCTTACCCCATTACCCCCAAGCCTAAGAGTATGGTCCATGGCTTACACTTCAGTCAATTTCAACTAAAGGAACAGTATAATTAAAAGATGTCCAGGAAGTACCTTGTGTCATTTGACATGATGCATGCTTAATGCTAGGATGACAAGTCTCTGCTATGAGCACACAGCAAGACGAATGTGGGAACACAGGGAGTATTTCTGAAAATATCTGGATTGTGACAGTTATCCCAGAGTCATGAACATTGAAAGCAGATCTGATGAGCAACAGGAAGATTGCATTCTGGGTAGAGAAACTAGAACTTGCTACAACTGGTTCCAGAAGGTGGGGTTGTAATAGTCAGTCAAGGAAAATACTACTTCACATACCAAATGCAAACATTACATCAGTTTCTGGCTACAGTCTTTGAGGCTCTTATTAATAAATATTTTGGTTTTCTATAGAAAGACAGTATGAATCACATATGCTCATCAGGATAGCTATTTTTATTGGCACGCTATCACCTTAATATGTTGCTAGTAGAGATTTACTTATAAAGGTTCCTTTGCTTCTTTACCATTTCATTTATGGGATTCATCCAAAAACTAGCTTAACCTGAACTCCATCAAAATGAAACTTTGAGTTATTAATACTTGTTTTAAAATTCTAGTTTAAAAGTTTAGTTTAAAAACTAAAAGTAGTAAGGAACTGACTTGACAACACTTAACAACAAAAAACATATAAATATGTTCTCCTGGTGTAACACTGTAAGATAAACACTTGACTACAAAGTTGGCAGTTCAAACTCATTAGCTGCTCCTCAGAAACCCTATACAGGGTCACTATGAGTCAAAACCCGCTTGATGGCATTTAACAATATAAATAGATAGATTTAGAGACAGAGACAAAGTCCTGGCGTGACACTGTGGGCTAATGCACTGGACTTCAAGTCATTTGAACCACAAGGTCAGTGGTCCAAGTTCACCAGCCGCCCCTTGGAAATGCTATATAGGGTCACTATGGGTCGGAACCAACTCAATAGTACTTAACAACAAATACATATATACATATACACATATGCACCTGCACAGAGGCAGTCCCTAGGCTATGAACATATATAATGGAGTCCTGGTGTGGTACTGCAGGATACTTCTCTGGACCACAGAGTCAGTTTGACGACAAGGTCGGTGGTTCAAACTCATGTAGCTGTTCCTCAGAAGCCCTACAAACGGTCGCTATGAGTTGGAACTGACCAGACAGCACTTAACAACATTTACCTAAATAATCCAAGTAAAGCCTGTGTAATACGTTCGATGTTTTTTAATAACAAATGGTTGCTACTTTGTGACACACATCAAAACATTATTATTACTGTATTGTAATATTAAAGATGTTTTAGTATATCTGCAATGTTCAGTTAACGTTTTTGCATAAAAAGGCACATTATATACTATATATTAAAACAAAAATTTGGCTAACAGTACTTGTCAAAATGGTGTGGGGAAGGTGTCTGGCCCACTTTGAATTCACAAGAGGGAAGGTGAATCAAGCTCATTAGCTCAGGGCCTATTAGACATGGCTTCACCTCATTCTTCCTTTACCCATTCTGACACTAGACGTCATTACCTTTGCATATTCTACATCACTTTTGGTTTTGATAATTCACTGCATTGGCCCCACAGAATTCACACACCATACTCAGTTTTGTGGTTTATTATGGAAGTTAATAGTGTATAATTAAGGATCAGAAAATTTTCAGAATACAGACTTCTTCCAGTCATGTCTCCAGACAGGCTTCTCTAGTCCTTGGCCTCTGCCCTGCTTGGGCATTGTTACAAAGTTCTTTTAGTATCACTGGTAAATTCCCAAAGGACACCCTGCTCCAACATAAGCCTCAGCCTAAAGTGCTAACTCCATGGGTCAGCAAACCTAGCTTCCCCAATTAAGTGCCAGGAGGCACCCAACTCCACAAGCAAGACTCCTGCCAGAAGGCACTCAGTTTTACTTGCCCCAAGGTCTAGGAAGCCCACCATGCTGTTTTATGCTCTGGCTCTTGGTTGCTGCCGCTCCTCTGCTGCTTCTCTGGTGCATCAACTTTCTGTCCTTGGATTGAGGAGGTTCAATGTGCAGGGATCTTGAGTCCAAATGATGTGCTCCACCTGGCTCTTCTTTTTTGACGGTAGTGAGGTCTACATGAGTAGATCTGAGATCACTCATTTAAAACCCAGCAGAATGTCTAACAGACCAATCACTATGTTAGAGTTCCAAGTTTTTACAATCACAATTAACCCTGTTAATAATCACTCACAACTGAATCATATAATTCTATCAGCATTTCCCCTCACTTTCTCTTACTTGTCACTGAAATCCTTGACAAGTTCAATCTTTTCTCTGTTTAACCTTTTGTTGTTTGTTGGTCCCGTTGTGAGGATTTTTGTTTTCTTCACATTAAGGTGTAATCCACATTGAAGGCTGTAGTCTTCAATCTTCATCAGCAAGTGCTTAAAGTCCTCTTGGTTTGCAGCAAGCAAGGTTGTGTCATAAGCATATCACAAGTTGTTAATGAGTCTTCTTCCAATTTGATCTCAATTAGCATGGCATCAATTATTAAAAAAGAAAAAAATCTCAATACAGATTAGTTTTGAACAGTTGAGCTGAAAACTGACCATAAAATTAAGAATGATGCCAGTCTCTAAATCAACCTTATTAAGGAAAATAGTTTTCTAAAATAAAGATGAGTTTTAAAACAAAGTTTGAGTTTTCCTTAGCAAATGGGTTTTATACTACTTTTCATTTTTCCATAAATGTAAATTAGGCTGTTTTGGAGAGGGGACATTTTGGTTTCTCTGATGTTTTTGGTTTTTCATTCTGTGATTTTAAAGACATACCATCCAGTTTCCTTTCTGAGTGTTTGACTCTTAAGTGAAATAGATTATCAAGAGCTTTAAGATGCTTAAAGAAGGCAAGTGAATTATTAATTATTCTATTTATCATAATGGAGTTTGCAAGTTGTCATACAAAAAAAGTAAGATGACTATTTTATTTCCAGAGATAACATGTCATAAAACAGGAATGAAGTGAGTGTCATAAAAAATGCTATAAAAAGCATCCCATGTTAGAAAAACTGCCCCCAAATAATATAAGACCAGAGATGCAATGAATTCTAGCAACTCTAGAGGAGAGGAAGTCAATTTAAGAGTTTCTGCAGCTGGATTACTTGACACTGAAAGCCCAAGGAGATCCACAAGTTATGGCTGAACTGAAAGCCTATCAGAGCAGGGTTTTCTGAGAATCTATGAGTTTATAAAACACTTCCTCAGTGGATTGCTATAGAAATAATTATACTACATAATAACACTGAGAAGCAGAAGCAGATGGATGTTAAAGTAAAATGCTGTCAGTTTTGTGGGTTTGCTCTAACATCTTTAGGAATTAAAGGGGGAGAAACTTAAAAAAATAATAATAACATCATTATTTGAATCAAGCATTTAAAACATAGGTTTCCTTTAACCAGGCTTTTCATTTCAACACGGCAAAGTGACTGAGCACTACTGGCTCAAGTCTTAAGAGTTATCAACAGATGCTAAGGAAAACAGGAAGTAAAGGTGCTAGTCAAGTGGGAACATGTCTGATTTTAATCATTACAATCAGAATAAGTAGCTCTTTGAAGGAGCGAGATCATGCTGAAAATTATATCTTTTTAGGTTTTAATTATCTTAGGATAGCACCACTGAAAAACATACTCAGAAATCCAAAGTCATCTTTCTATCAGCCCTGCTTTGATTCTCTTTTGAAATTATTTTTGTTGTGAGATTTAATGAAGAAGAGTTTATATGATATGGTATGGTGCTGTGGGTTAATGTGCTAGATTTGAACCACAAGGCCAGAGGTTCAAGCTCACCAGTGGTTCCTCAGAAACCCTGTACAGGGTCGCTGTGGGTCAGAACTGACTCGGCACTTAACAACATCAACATATCTATCTATATTTGTTATGTGTACACATATATACATATGACATATATGTAAATATGCATATACACATTCATAGAAAATGTATAATGAATAATATAAATAAGGATACGGACTTTCTAGCTCAAGAAATAGAGAATGGCCAAACCCAAAAACCCTGCCATGGGGTTCCTTTTGATTCTCTCCTCTTCTTCCCCTAAAGTTAACCAATATTCCAGCATCTATGATCATCTTTTTTTTTTTTTTAACAATGCTGCAACCTACATGGTGGTGGTGATGGTTATGTGCCGTGGAGTCGGAACCGACTCATAGTGACCCTGTGCAGGGTTTCCAAGGCTATAAATCTTTATGGGAGCAGAAAGCCTCATCTTTCTCCAGTGGAACAGCTGGTAGTTTCAAACTGCTGACCTTAAGGTTCGCAGCCCAATTCGTAGCCACTATGCTACCAGAGCTCCCACAACCTACATATATCTCCCTAAATAGCATAAATTTAATTTAGCTTGTTTTTTGAATTTTAGATAAGTTGAATTATAGAGTATTTTTGGAAGATATATTCATGGTGTGCATAGCTTAGTATTTCATTTTCAAACTCACACATACACGCATTCCACTGTATGAATATACTTATTTAGTTAAACATTCAACCAATGATGAACAAATGTGTTTGTTCCTCTATTAGACTACTATGAATAATATTGTATATGTCTCTTATATACAAATGTTTCCATGAGTATGATTAATGGGTTGTACTTATGTGAATCTTCACCTTATCAGATAATGCTACACTGTTTGCTGGAGTCCTGGTGTGGCTCTGTAGGCATTGTATAGGCATTAGACTGCAAGGTTGGCAGTTCAAACTCATCAGCCGCTCCTCAGAAATCCTGTAAAGGGTTGCTATGAGTCAAAACCTACTCCATGGCACTTAACAGCAACTCTGTTTTCTAATGTCTTTAGTGGCACTCCAACTAAGAGTATAGGTGAATTCTCATGTTAATCCTATTAACTTTAGGAACTGTTCAATTTAAATTTTGCCATTTTAATGGGTGAACAAGGATGAGCCCTGGCATCACAGTGGGTAATGAGTGCAGCTGTTAACCGCAAGGTTAGCAGTTAGAATTTACTAGCTGATCCCCGAGAGAAAGATGAGGCTTTCTGCTCCCATAAAAATTTACAGCCTCAGAAACCCTACACAGGGTTGCTGTAAGTTGGAACCGAATTCATGGCCTATACCCACCACCAATAAATAAACAATCATATCTTATTGTGATTCTTATTTGTATCTCCCGGATTAACTGCTAAGGCTGATTATCTTTTCTTAGATCTATTGGCTATATGGGTTTTTTCTTTAGAAGATTTCTGTTTAAGGCCTTTTTAAGTTTTTTCAGACTCATTTTTTTCTGTTCATTTTTAATTTACAATGGTTCTTTATATATCTTAGCCTTTTGTCCTTCCAGTCATCTGTTAGTTTGTCATCGTATGTACATTCCTTGTTGCTGTGATGCTGGGAGCTATGCTACTGCTTAATAAATACTAGCAGAGTCCACCATGTTGCGAAGGTTTCGGCAGAGCTCCCAGACTAAGACTAGGAAGAAGGACCTGGTGATCTAATTTTGAAAAGAAGTGACCACTGAAAACCTTATCAATAGCAGCAGAAGACTGACTGCCTGATGAAGGGCCAGAAGATGCATTCCTCATGTTGGAAGACACCCAAAATATAACAGGGGAAAAGCTACCTCTTAAAGTAGGGTTGACTTTAATGATGTGGGTGAAGCAAAGTCTTCAGGAAATTCATTTGCTAATGTGGTATAACTCTGAGATAAACAGCTACAAATATCCATCAATAATTAGATGAATCTAGGGAATCTAGGGAAATTGGAAGTTGTCAAAAATGAAATGGAACACATAAAGATCAATATCCTAGCCTTAATGAGCTGAAATTGTCTGGTATTGGTTATTTTGTTTTAGACAATCATATGGTCTATTAGGTTGGTAATGACAAATTGAAGAGGAATAGCATCTCATTCATAGTCAAAAAGCACATTGCAAGATATATTCTGAAGTTTAATATTGTAAGTGATAGGATAATATCCATTATCCAGAAAATCTGTTAATATGGTATTATTCATATTTACTTGCCAATCACTAATGCCTAAAATTAAGAAATTAAAATTGTTTTACCAACTTCTACAGTCTGAAATTGATTATAAATGCAACCTAGATGTGTTAATATTTACTGGTGATGGCAATGTGAAAGCTGGAAACAAACAAGAAAGCTGGGAAGCTGGAAAAGATAAGTGGGCTTCAAGAAGTTCCTAAAACATTTCATTATCTTTTTTTTTAAATGGTAGATCGGTTTCATACTTGATTTGGAATTGCTGGACTATCACTTTTGGGAGAACAGATTAAACATGGTAGTCCTGCTTTTTGCATGCCTGAAGAAGTGCTTTGGAGAATGAATGTTCAGCCTGAACTACTGAGCTAGAGTCATTGAAGGAAAAGTTGCTTAATGTATAGTATTGTCATTTTAACATCTGTGTATTTGAAGTGCTTGTCAGACTTAAAAACGAGTACTTTAAATTTGTTTACTATTATATATTATTATGGTAATTTAATTGTGTAATTATACATAGTATAAAATAAAGATTTTTTTACCAAAAAAATAAAACAACAACAAACATAAAAGGCAGTTATATACATACATGGACTTCATCACATGGAATGCACAGGGATCAAATTGACGACATCTCCGGTCCCGCTTTTCCTTCTCTGGCAGGTACTCCTGGGCCCACAAGCGGCTGCCCGCGGGCACCCGACTTCCACTCCAAAAATTTCATTATCTTTTAATTCTATATTTTTCCATAAACTTTTCGAAGCCCCTTCATGTTTGATAGAAATGACACCAGAGATCACATGACAGAGTTTTGCAAGAAAATCATTAAGAATCCGTTTTCTTAACATAAATAGTGACTGCACATGGGGACCTTGCTGGAAGGAGTACACAGGAATCAAATCAATTTTGTCTGTGGAAAAGAGAAGATGGAGAAACCCAATATCATCAGCCAGGACAAAGTAGGGCTAACTAAGGAATAGACC
>NW_006408532.1:18906414-18937536 GCF_000296735.1 Chrysochloris asiatica | reverse complement strand
GTGCCGTCGAGTCGGTTCCGACCCATAGCGACCCTGTACAGGGTTTTCGAGGGTGTAAATCTTTACGGGAGTAGAAAGCCTCATCTTTTTCCCGCGGAGCGGCTGGTAGTTTCGAACCGCTGACCTTAAGGTTCGCAGCCCGATTCGTAACCACTACGCTAGGAAGTAGAGGGTCAGCTAAAAAGAGGAAGACCTTCAACAAGATGAACTGACACACACAGTGAGTGCAATATTGCCTCAAACATAGCAATGATTGTGAGGATGTGGCAGGACCAGGCTTTGTTACATTTTGTTGTACTTAGGGTTGCTATGAGTCAGAACTTACTTGATGGCACGTAACAACAACAACAAAAACCAGAGTCTTTTGTCAGTTAAACATATTACGAAGTTTTCTTCAACTTTATCTTTTCTTTTCAATCTGCTATGGTGTCTGTTAATGAACAGAAATTCTTACTATAAATATGGTCAGATTTTCCACTATGGTTTTTGCTTGAAAAAAATGAAATTCTTCTCTATCCCAAGTTCAGGGAGCATGATAAGCACTCAGTAGGATAAGCCCTGGACTGCGAACCACAAGGTCAGAGGTTCAAGCCCACCAGTCATAACATGGGAGAAAGATGAGGCTTTCTGCTCCTGCAAAGATTTACAGCCTCAGAAACCCTACACAGGGTGGCTATGAGTTGGAACCAACTCTACAGCATTTAATCAGTAACAACAATCCCAAAGTTGGAATCAACTTGATGTAGCAGATGAGAGACACTATTATTTTACTTTCACATTTAAACTGAAAACCATAGTGGGTTACAAGTTGGACTGCTAACCAGAAGGTAAACAGTTTGAACATATCAGCAGCTCTTCCAGAGAAAGATAAGGCTTTCGGCTTCCATAAAGATTTATAGTCTCAGAAACTCTATTCAGGGTCGCTATGAGTCAGATCTGACTCCACAGCCCATAACCACCACCAGTGGTGTATAGTGGATGGTGTTGTTATGTGCCATTGAGACAGTCCCAACTCATAGTGAGGCTATAATTCTTTGTTGATGTGAAAAGCCTCATCTTTCTCTGGGGCAGCTGGTTGATTTGAACTGCTGACCTTGTGATTGTGATTAGAAGTCAAGTACTTATCCTACAAAGCCATTAGCGCTCCCTACAGTGGAAGGTAGGGACACCAATGTAATTTCTATTTGAAGATATGATTGCCACACAATAATGTTTTGGAACATTCTTCTTTTTCACTAATTTATAATAGCATCAATATTATATATCAATTAAGTATATATATATACATGTATATGTATGTGTATTATATATATAATCTTTCTATATTCTGTTCCATTTGTCTATTGAACGTTCTCTTTGCCAGTATCATAGTATGTTAATTTCCACATTAATAATAAAACTTGATACCTGATTAGACAAATTGCATCATTTTGTTGTTATTCTTCAAGACTGTTTGGGTCAAACCACTTCCATATTTTTCAACAATTAAATTATGGTCATCTTTCTGATTTTGGCATGATAATATAGAGAAGCATCCTATGATAACAACGGCAATGTTTTCATCATTGTGAAGTAATAGATGATGGAGTTACAAAAGGGCCTAAGTTGGAAAACCAATTGTTGGCTTTACTATGGCTATTAATTTTCCTTTGACACATCAGAAGCTAAAAAGTCAGCTTTCAAAACAAGAGAAATATCTGCATTTAATCTACCATGTGTGCCCAAATGAATCATTCCATATTAAGTACTCTTAGGTAATTAACTTTATCTCAAATATTTCAAATACCTAAACCAATTAAGAATCCAAGATAAATGCATGGGTGTCATAATATTTATTTTTTTGGTAAGCAGTGATAAGCACGTCCATTCCAAGTTCAAACATAGGAATGTGAAGGCATTAACAAGTTAAATGGAAAATGTTAATAAAGGATTTGTTAAACATAGAGCATTTTGATAAATTCGGAGGTAAATTCTCTAGTTGCTATCGAGTCAATTCCAACTCCTGTAGACCTTGTGTATGTCAGAGAAGAACTAGGCTCTACAGAATTTTCAATGGCTGAGTTTTCAAAATTACGCTGCCAGACCTTTCTTCAGAGGTGCCCTGGGTGGGCTCAAACCTTTAACCTCTCAGTTTACAGATGAGTGAGTTAACTATTTGCACCATCCAGGGATTCCAATTCTGGGAGATACAACATTAATCTTACCTCAAGGGTTTAAGAATCTGGTTGAAAATATACACGTGTAATGAAAAATAGATTGTATCTTAGTTTTGTAGCATAAACACTTCAACAACCATTCAAGTGTAAATATGGTCTTTTATTGTTGTTGTTAAGTGCCAGTGCCATGGAGTCAATTCTGACCCATAGTAACGCCTCTAGTTACCAGAATGGAGGTGCACAGATACACACATACACACACACAAAGTCAGAACAAAGCAAAACCAACAATTATATTGTCCACCTTTGCTCCCAGGTGCCCGCTCTCTTGCTTGGTCTTGCCGTTTGGTCTCGCCCAAGTTGTTGGCTCCAGGCCACTGAGCCCGGCAGAGTCTAAAGTATGAGATTTCTTACTTCTACTACAAGTTCCACTAGCTATAAGCCTTCAAAGTTTTTCAATATTCCTACCTATGTGGTTCAGAGTTTTGGAGCTCTCCCCTGAACCCACTTTGTCTGGTATTCTGTGGTATTCCTGATGGAAATCTTTACTGCACCTCTACCCTATCCGCGATCAAGCCCTGCCTCTGATTAGTTTATTTCTTAATTTGTGTAAATAGAAAACCAAAAGGCGATGAAGAGTTGGCAAACAGAAGACTGATATTTTCCATCAAATTAGAAAATCAAAATTCTTTTTCCCATCTGGTGTTTGCAAAGGTTATAATGGAGGATTAAATAGAAAATAATAGGGCTCATTTTCCCTGCATCCTTTATGGTTTTAACAGTGAAATTCATCTCCATCATTTTACATAGGATGCTGTCTTGTCCTAGAGAAGGGACAACTTCAGGAACTTCTGCTTGACCTTTTCTACAATGATGGTTCCTATCCCAGAAGCCAAAGAGCCAGTGTGAGGTCCTTCCAGCTGCTACATGTATTTAGCCCAGTTACATACCCAGGTACTAGGAAAATCATTCACTGAACCCACTGTGACACACTTTTGAGTCAGTTTCCCATTTCTCAGGTGCCTTGCTTAATATAACCCATTCTAACCGAAAGATCTAGTAGTGCAGTGGTTACGAGTCGGGCTGCTAACCTCAAGGTCAGCAGGTCAAAACTACCAGCAGTTCCATAGGAGGAAAGATGAGGCTTTCTGTTTGCATAAAAATTTACAGCCTTGGAAACCCTGTACTGGGTCATTATGAGTCAGAACCAACTCCACAGCACACTACCACCACCACCAACAACAACAGGAAGATCTTGAGGACACATTGGGTCTCTTCTACTGATGCTAATAATTACTTGAGAAAAATGACTAAAATCCCTTTTGTGGAAAGTACAGATAATCTTTACTGTACATAGTTTTTGTGGTGTTGCAGTGCCCCTTTGAGGGTCTCACACGAGCTTGAGTTTATAAACTGGGTTATTACTGTTGTAATGTGCCTTCAAGTTGGTTCCAAGTCATACCAACCCTGTATAGGATTTCTGAGGAGTGGATGGTGTGTTTTAATCATCATCAATCTTGCAGTTAGCAGTCCAGTTCTTATTATACAATGCCACACCAGGATTTGTTGTTGTTGTTGTTGTGTGCTGTGGATTCAGTTCCGACTCATAGTGACCCTGTTCAGGGTTTCCAAGGCTGTAAATCTTTATGGGAACAGAAAGCTTCATCTTTCTCCCACAGAACAGCTGGTAGTTTCGAAATGCTGACCTTAAGGTTAGATGCTTTTGTTCATGAATGTTTAATCATTTTTATTGTATTTATGAAACAATGTTCCTATTGATTACCCAACTATTTTACCCAAAACTCTTGTTGGTGTTGGTATTGTTAAGTGCCGTCGAGCCGATCCCGACCCATAGCGACCCTGTATGGGGTTTCCAAGGAGCAGCTGGTGAGCTTGAACCACTGACCTTGCAGTTCAAACAGCTTTGCAGTCTGGCGCATTGACCTGCAGTGCCGCACCAGTACTCTATTAGCCATTACCATAAATCCCCAACGGTTAAATGTTGCCACTGGATTTGTGCTATTACAGAGTCCCATTGTTACCACTGAGAACAGGAAGCCTAGTTCATTCACAATATTCCCTACCATCAACCCTACTTCACAAAGAACAGCAACTGCTGAGTTTCTCAAAAATGCCAGCCCCTTCATCACTAGCAAATTCTTTAGCTACTCAATGATAAGAATATTCTCTGTGCCTTCCAATGAATACAGTCAGTGGGTGGATGTTCAGGTTTTATACAATCCAGCCATTTTATCATGCTCACTTTTCTGAGCCTTTGGATCCCTTCCTCAAAACACTGCCAAGGCAGTTCTGTCATTTCTTTCCAATTTCATATGAGCCTTTTTTCTCACACAAGCTTACAGTAACCATCCCAACCATGTATTAGGACGATTTCCAGTTGCTCTTGCCAGGGAGTTAAATCCTCAGCCATGGGAGAATACACATTCTCTTTTATCAAGCTTATCTCCCTCAATTGCCACCTTTTCATCCCAATTCAGCATGATCAACATATACCTTCTAGTATGTTCTCTTGGTTCCTTTTGATAAAAATTAATCATGTCCAGTTCTATTTTGATGAATAATTCCTTTTTTATTCTTTTAACAGGGATGAATTTTCAAAGTCATCCTGCTGAGACTTGATCCTAGTCACAAAATGAATAGATGAGAAAAGAAGATCTTGAAAAGGGTATATATTAACCTCCAAAGATTCCATGTCCATTGAGGTTTTGTCAGGGTCTTCAGAAAAAGGCAGGCGATTATCCTTCAAGAAAAGGAAGTAGGCCATTGCTACAGCCTAAGGGCTTAGGAAAATCTGTTCTTGAGCCCATCCAATATGTACCGTTTTATATCTTAGGGTCTCACTCTTTCTCTATATGGGTTCTGAATTTAACATACAATACTTGCCAAGGCTGTGATGTCAGCTTACTTTATAGTTCTACTACTTTACAAAGAAGGCCATTATCCAAACTTCAGCGCAATATACTTTCTATTCTTGCTGTTGTTAAGTGTTGTCGAGTTGGTCCCAATTCATAGCAACCTTGTATAGGGTTTCTGAGGAGCAGCACAACAGTGGCACTTAATAACAATAGTTATTATTATCTCCATAGCTCTGCAATGCTAGTTATGTAGCATAAGCCAATTCAGGTCTTTTGGCTTGGATCCCAACCCAACTCACAATTCACAACAGGTAAAACTCATGAAAAGTATAATACTATGGTTAGCTGTGGAGTTATGGTGTGGTGCTGCAGGATAATGCACTGAACTGCAAAGTCAGTTTGAATCTAAAGGTCAGTAGTTTAAACCCACCAGCCATTCCTCAGAAGCCTTATACAGGGTTGCTATGAATTGGGACCAACTTGAAGACACTTCACAGCAAAACTTATACCATGGTTAGCTAGAGGTTTCCTTTTTTAAAAACAATTTACGCTTGCTAAAAATTGGGATCCCTGCTGTTAACCAACTGGCAACTGATTCAGTTCTAGTATCTCACCCTAAGAGTGTGCTTCCTAGTATCACTTTTGAGAGTACCTATTTTAAGTTGAACTTCCCACAGGCAACCCTGTTAGGAGAAAGTGTATGAAAATGAATTCTTAGAAAATGTTCCTGAGAAACTACAGCAGTGGAATGAGGAAATGGGGTTGGTGGATGGAAGAAGGCTAATCTTTAGTAAGAACATCCAACTGAGAATAACTTTTGATCAATCCTGCCATGACGTTGCAGGAACATTGTAGGTCAAACTTCCCAGTTGGTCATCAAAGGCAAATAAGCTAGATTATTTTTATCCCTACACCCATCAGTCATTGGTTCAGAGATATCTCTGGTTGTGATGGTGGTTGTGTACCACTGAGTTGGTTCCAACTCAGCAATCTTATAAAAGGTTTCCAAGGCTGTAAATCTTTGGGTTTTTTTTTTAAGTTTTCATTATAAACTGAGTAATACTTTACATGGGAGAATATCAACTTTATATCATTGTTTCATTGCAATGATAAAAATCTCCTCCGTGCATCATCATTCAACAGTATTTGCTTCCATTCCCTCTGTTTTTGGTTTTGTTTTGGTGGGGGACTGTACACAAAAACACTCAGGAACATATAATCATTTAAGCAACCAAAGGGCACATTCTGAAAACCTGCCTCCTGGCTACCAGCACCCAGCCCTCTCTTTCTATGAGTCCAGAATATTCAGCTGCTCCCTCTCCCCATGTCCTCATCTCTGCCTCCATCTCTGGT
This sequence comes from Chrysochloris asiatica, assembly GCF_000296735.1. NCBI lineage: Eukaryota > Metazoa > Chordata > Mammalia > Afrosoricida > Chrysochloridae > Chrysochloris > Chrysochloris asiatica. The sequence continues at coordinate 18,931,151 of NW_006408532.1, read as the reverse complement.
GTCACTGCTTCTCTGGATAGGGTCCCAAATTCCACTTGTGCTCTTCTACCTTGATGGTCCTAGGGTCCTCTGTTTCTGGACTGTAAGGCTAACTACTCCCTCGTTTTTGTTACAAAACTTCTACCTTTACAGTTGTGACAGTCGCAATTAGTCATGATAACAATTACTCACTATTGAATCATAAGAATCTTATCCCCATCTATTTCACCAGTCCTGTCTAGACAAGGTGAAAACTATTCAGTGGGAACTTTACCTCCCCCCACACACTCTTAAATTAAACTCCCTCTTGAAAACTTGTAAGCCAGTCACTTCATGCCCTAGGCTATAAATCTTTATGGGAGAAGAATGACTCATCTTTCTCCTGAGGTTATCAGCTCAGTTCATAATTAACTATGCTATCCCCAGGCAAATTAATTCTCCTTTGAGCAAGAAAAGGTAGCCTGGTGGCACAGTGGTCAAGTGCTCAGCTGCTTACTAAAAGGTCTTTGGTTGGAACCCACCAGTTGAACAGTAGCTGTCTGCTTCTGTGCAGAATACAGTCTTGTATGCCCTTTGAAGTAACTCTACGCTGTCCTATAGGGTCACTATGAATCAGAAAAGATTTGACAGCAATAAATTTGTGTGTGTGTGTGTGTGTGTGCAGGAAAAGTGATTGGGACTGCTTGAGGTCAGCTATTAACATACACTTATTCCATAAGTGGAAACACACTGGCCAGGTGTCCATGAAGTAGAAGTGAAATCTGATGGGATAGGGCAAGAAAACTGATGGTGTCTACTCTGGCATCGTTACATCTTCATGCTCAGAGAACCCTTTGCAAAATACGTGTTTCTAGTCCTCACAGCTTCTGGCTGTTTCATTAACATTGTGTCTTCCAGAGAACATAATAAGGGTTCTACTGGAAGCGGAGTGTGATGCTGTGGGACAAAGCACTGGACAACAAGGTCAGTTTGAACCACAAGGTCAGCAGTTCAAACTCACCAGCTGCTCCTTGGAAACCCTATACAAGACTGCTTGAGTCGGAACTGACTCAACAGCATACAATCACAAGTGGAACCCAAATCTTTGACCCATATTGTTTGTCAATGTGAGCGCTGAAAAAATTTACAAAGGATTGTTTTTAATATGGAGACACAGAGAAGTATGTTTAGTTTGTTGGGCAGCGGGTGGGGGGTGGTGGTGGTGGGGTGGGTCAGGAGTGGGGATTCATTTGGCTGTTTCTTGCTTCTTCTAAACCTGGTGATAAAAGTGAATGGATAGATGCAGCAATTGCAATAGGATGAAAGCAATGTATCACAAATCTAGACTTTTCAAGTTTGAAGATATGGATCCCTAAGCTATCAACCTAACCAGGTGCAATGTAGTAGAATAGGTAGAAGGCCTCATAGTTGATTAGTAAGCAACATCCAATTTTTTATGAATCCTGCTATGGAGTTGTATGGACACTGTATGCCAAACTCCAAGTTGGTCATCAGAGGCAAAGAAGCTAGATTATTTTTATTCCTGAAACTATTGGCATTGGTTCAGAAATATGACTGGGGGATTATATATATATATATTTGTTGTTGTTGTTAAGTGCTATCAAGTTGGTTCCAACTCATCTCTCTCTCTCTCTCTCTCTCTCTCTATCTATCTATCTATCTGTATGTATGTATGTATGTATGTATGTATGTATGTATATAACATTATTTCCATGATTTGTTGTTCTGGTTAAGTGTCGTCTAGTCAGTTCAGACTCATTGCAATCCTCTATAGGGTTTCTGAGGAGTGGCTGGTGGGTTTGAACCATTAACTTTGTGGTTAGCATTCCAGTGCTTATCTTAAGCACCACACCTTAGTTTGTTGTTTTGTTGTTAAGTGAATTCAAGTCAGTTATGACCCAGAGCAACCATGTATAAGGTTCCCAAGGAGTGGCTGGTGAGCTTGAACTTCCAACCTTGTGGTTCAAACCAACTTTTTAGTCCAGCGCATTAACCCACAGCACTACACCAGGACTCCACACTTTAGTGTAGTGTATCTTAAAATCAATTTCCTTGTCTGCACATACAAGAAATTTATACTACAGCCCCCTCAAAATTATATTCATAACCAAGTTTGAGGAATTGTTTTCCATAGGTGGGAAACTACACTGTAAAAAAGCATTTAATTGTGACAGAATCTCTTTGCTTCTATGAAGGACTAATAATAAAATCCACATTAGGAGCTATTTAGGTAAATATGATTTTTTATGTTTCCAAATCTAATTAAGATTATGTCTTATTGAAATGACATTATATGTGGCACTGCGGGTTAATGCACTGGACTACAAGGTCAGTTTGAACTGCAAGGTCAAGTGTTCAAACTCACCAGCTGCTCATCAGAAACCCTCTACAAGGTGGTTATGAGTCGGAACCCACTCTGTGGCACTTAACAACAACAAAGTTGATCATACTTTAGTTACTCCTTATCATAGCTCTATTATTTGCAGGATTCTTATCTTTGCCTGGATCTATACTTTTATATATTCATTAACTAAAGAGAAGATTTGTAATAGATCTATAACATAAATTTAATGTACTGAATGGTTTTCTTAGTCTTTTAGGAAACATATCACAATAGTGACAATTCAGCATTCAAAAATTTAAGAATAAAATATAGCAATGCAATTCCTATGTTGGAAAAAGTACCAAGACATGACATGCTATAGAATAATCTTCTTTCCTACTGGAAATATTTTGTGTAAATATAGAAAAAAATAATGCTACCATATTTTTTATTCTGTCAAATGTGACTATGAAGGCTAAATCAGTACTATTTCTAAAATGGGATTTAAAATTTTTTGCAAGTGATTCTACAAGTGAAATCAGAAAACATTTTTTAAAGGGCTTTAAGATATCTGCAAAAATTCATTCATTTGAGACATTACTTATGGCTATAGAATGGAGTCCTGGGGTGGTGCTGTGGGTTAAAGCGCCAGACTGCAAAGCCGTTTGAACTGCAAGGTCGGTGGTTCAAGCTCACCAGCTGTTCCTAGGAAACCCTATACAGGGTCACTATGGGTCAGAACCAATATGGTGGCACTTAACAATAACAATAGAATGGAAAATATTCCTAAAAAATTTCTGTATATGACAGTCATTTTCAATGTTTCTTTCTAAAGCTAAAATTAACATCTAAAATTTTTATGTAAAATTATATTGATATTGTTTTTGTTGTTGCTATTGTTAGGTGCCATTACAACTCATAGTAACACAACAGAACGAAATGCTGCCTAGTCCTGCACCAACTTCACAATCATTGCTGTGTTTGAGCCAATTGCTGTTGCCATTCGTTGGAGGTCTCCCTCTTTTTCACCCCTTTACCAACTATGATTCCACCCCTTTAACCCACTATGATTCCTTCTCTAGGGTCTGGTCCCTACTGATAACATGCTCAAGGTATAAGAGACAAAGTCTGGTCATCTTGGCTTTTAAGGAGCATTCTGGTTGTATTTCTTCCAACACAGATTTGTTTCTTCTTCTGGCAGTCCATGGTACTTTTAATATTCTCCTTCAACACCATAACTCAAGCCCATCAATTATTCTATGGTCTTCTTTATTCATTGTCCAAGTTTCACATGTGTGCAAACCGATTGAAAATATCATGGTTTGGATCAGGTACACCTTAATGCTCAAAATGACAGCTTTACTCTTGAATACTTTAAAAAGGTCTTGTGCAGAAGATTTGCCTATACAATATGTCACTTGATTTCTTGATAGCTGCTTCTATGAGTGTTGATGGTGGATCAAAACAAAATGAAGTCTTTGACAACATCAATCTTTTCTCCATTAATCATTATGTTCTGGTTTGGCACTATTGGATAAAAAATGAATGACAAGGTCGGTTTGAACCACAGGTTTGGTAGTTCAAACTCACTGGCTGTTCCTTGGAAACCCTATACAAGGTCACTATAAGTCGGTACTGACTCGATGGCATTTAACAACAACAATCATGATGCTATTTATTGTTCCAGTGGTGAGGATTTTTGTTTCCTTTACACTGAAGTGCAACCTATATGGAAAGCTGTGGTCTTGGATCTTCATCAGCATTTTAAGTCCTCTTCAATTTCAGCAAGCAAGAATGCATTATAAAAATGTTTTTTATACACCAGTGCTAATTAATTTACAAATCTGTTAACTAAAAAAGCATAATCTCATGCTGTAATACAAATAGAGACCATTTTCTTCCAAGGGATCAAAGTTACATGGGTATTCACAGACTGAAAATAGAATTTAAACAAAATAATACTAATTTCTCAACTCAGCCAATTTACAATGAACACACACAGGAAAAACATGTTGTTTTGTTTTTTTTCCCTTAAAACTGAGCAACTTCGTGATTGCAGATTACAACAGGTAAAAGAAGAAGCAGAATTGCATAAGTCTTACACAAGCTATGAGGAAATGGAGCAAATATTTTTTGAAAACACAAACCAGCATATAATTTAATACTATTATGTTACCTCACTTAGACCTGCTCCTACTCATGCATCTAGCATCTACCGTCTTCCTGGTTTTCTCAGACCTGTAGGACCTACCTTGATCCCTCATCCTTCAACATCTCTGAATCTATATAAGGAAGCAGCAGAGTTCAGGTGCAGAAAAGTCTGTCAGACTGAGTTCATAATACCTGGTATGTATACTTCATCCATCAGTGCATCCAAGATCTATTGAGCCAGTTCATTTTTTAGGCATGAACAAAATAATCCATGTAACTGTCTTCATTATGGTTATATTTGCATTGGTATAATCTATCTCAATTTTAAAATACAAATCAAATAAAAGACATATATATATATATGTATATATGGTTGGTTATGTGCTGTGGAGTCACTTCTGACTTATATGACCCTGTACAGGGTTTCTGAGGCTGTAAATCTTTATGGGAGCAGAAAACCTCATCTTTCTCCCACATAACAACTGGTAGTTTTGAACTGTTGACCTTAAGATTCGCAGCCTGATTTATAACCACTACGCTACCAGAGCTCCTTAAAAGAAAGATATATATATATATATATCTTATAATCTGGGATCTTCTACTTATTGTACAACTATGTTGTTGTTGTTAAGAGGTGTCAAGTTGGTTCTGACACACAGCGACCCTGTATAGGGTTCCTGAAGCTTTAAATCTTTACAGGAGCAGAAAGCCTCATCTTTCTCCTGTGGATCAGCTGGCCAGCTTGAACCGTGAACCTTCTGGTTTGCAGTTCAGTGATTATCATATGAAACCACATGCTCTCATTGTACATCTATGGCACAGATTTTTTTAGCATGAAGTGAGAAGAATAATATTGCTATTTTATGAGGACACATTCTTGTTTTTTCTAACTACCATTGAGTCAGTTCAGACTCATAGTGACCCTATCAGAGGTTTCTGAGGAGTAGCTGGTAGATTTGAACTGGCGACCTTGTGGTTATCAGACCAGTGCTTATCCTACATCACCACACCAGAACTCCTGAGGACACACACACACAGACAAATATAATCTTCTTTGAAGTTAAATTTAGTTTTTATTAAAAGGGAATTGTAAATCATAATTTATACTGGGAAAGGAACCTTACTTTGTTATAGAGACAGAAATTAACTCACGGAGCTAAACATGAGCGTTTTTTTTGTGCTACAAATTGTCTTCATTGGCATGCCCAAATAGAAAGAAAGATAAAAATTATGGAGAGCCTCATGAACAAACACAGAAGCCTGTTATCTGGCTACTTGGACTGACGCATCGATGCCCAGAGAAAATTGGAACATGCCCTGTTCTTTATCAGAAGTTACAAGTCCTTTTCTTCTTCTGTTTTTTTGTTTTTTTAAAATATTTCCTGTCATTGAAAGTTAAGATAATAAAGAAATTTTAAATATAACCTTATTTTATTATAGAGGCCATCATTTTGGGTAACTCCAAAGCTTAGAAATAATAGCTTTTTTTTAAAAAAAGTAATGAAATTATAACTATTATGGAAAATGATGTTGATTCATAGCATACTAGATTATAAGCAAGAGCTGCAAGGACAATAGTTCAACTCTACTAGTCGCTCTGTGGGGAAAAGATGAGGCTTTCTTCTTCCACAAAGATGTATAGCCTTGGAAACCACATGACTTGGTGGCACACAATCATCACCACCACCATCTATCACTTAGACTGACTAGACTTAAAATTCTTATTCTTTTTTCTTTTCATTGATCTTCAAACCATTCTTATATCACCACATGATATAAAGCATTTCTCCCAATAGCCGCTTCTCTTGTCCTATTGCTTTTTGTTGTTGTTGTTCAGGCTTTCTTTTTCTTACAGTTTTTATTGTGGATTGAGTGAAAGTTTACAGGGCAGATCATCAGTTTTATATTTAACAAATCATATACCTTGTTTCATTACAATGATTACAATCCCCTCCATGTACCATCAGTTAACAGTATTTCTCTTTATTCTCTTTAGCACTTTTTTATTTTTTTAAACACTCGGGCATATATAATAATTTATACCACCAAAGGGCACATTCTGCAAGTCTGCCTCCTGGCTGACAGCTCTTCCTATGAATCTAGAGTCCTCAGCTGCTCCCTCTCTCCATGACCCCATCTCTGCCTCCATTTCTGACATCACTGCTTCTCTGGACACGGTCCTGCTTTCTGCTTGAGCTCTTTTCCCTTGATGGTCCTAGGGCCCTTTGTTTCTGGACTGTAAGGTTAACTACTTCCCCATTTTTGTTACAAAACTTCTACCTTTACAATTGTGACAGTCACAATTAGTCATGATAACAATTCCTTACTATTGAATCATAAGAATTTTATTCTCATCTCTTTTAAACAGACCCACCTAGACAATATGAAAACTATTCAGTAGGGACTCTTTTCCCCCACCACACTACTAAACTAAACTCCCTCTTAAAACCTTGTAAGCCAGTCACTTCATGCCTGTATCAACCCCTTGCTTTTTGTTTTCTTGCAATAGTGTCCCAATCGGTTGCCCATTTCTAATATAACCTTCACAACCTCCACCTCTCCTTGGAAACCCTATGCAGGGTTTCATGAGTTGGAACAGAATCCATGGCATTTAACAACAAACTTCCACTTCTAATAGGTTGTCAAAAAATTAAATGCCCTGATTGATAACTCTAGACCATTCAGGCTTCTCAGCAAATACCTTAAATGAATTCACATCTTAATCAGATTATCAAGATCAGCCACTACTTACAGTTACTTTCCTTTTCTAGCTTTAGTAGTGGTTGTGTTCTATAAGGAGTTGGAATTATGCTGTTGGTGAAGGATGTTGAAAGTACCATTCAGTGACAGAAGAACAAACACATCTCTCTTAAAGTATAACTAGAATACCCTTTAGAAGCGAGGGTAGAAAGATTTCATCTCTCATATTTGGGACATGTTATTAGGAAAGATCAATCTTTGGAGAGGACATCATCATGTTTGGTAAGGTGGAGGGTCAATGACCCTGAGCGAAATGGATTAGCACAGAAGCAGCAACAATATGTTCAAAGTGACAACAGTTGTCAGGATATTGCAGGACCAGGCAATATTTAGTTCTGTTGAGCTTATGTTCAAGCTGAGTCAGAACTAACTTGACAGCACCTAACAACAATGAATGTTGTGGTTGTTAAGTGCTGTCGAGTCAGTTCCAACCTATAGTGACACCGTATAGGGTTTCCGAGGAGTGACTAGTGAGCTTGAACATCTTTGTGGTTCCAACCAACTTTGCAGTCCAGCACATTAGCCCACAGCACCTCACCAGGACTCCAACATATGCTAGTTAAATCAACGTGTTTGCTATTCTCCTGTTTACTCACATTAGTTCTATTGTGCTGCTTTAACAGAAATACCAAAAGTGGGTGATCTTACCAGACAGAAATTTAGTTTTTCACAGTTGTGGTATTAACTGCTGTCGAATTACTTCCAACTTATGACTCTATATAGGGTTTCTGAGGTTTTAAATCTTTGTGGGTACATAAAGTCTCACCTTTCTTACATTTTCACAGTTTTTGTTGTTTGCGGCCATCAAATCTGTTGTGACTCATAGTTGACCCATTGCACAAAAGAACGAAACACTACCCAATTCTGTGCCATCCTCACAATTGTTGTTACACTTAAGCCTGTTGCTGTAGTCACTGTGCCAATCCATCTTAGTGGAGATCTTCCCCTTTTTCACTGATCCTCCACTTACTAAGCATGATGAACTTCTCCAGGGACTGGTCCCTCCTGATAATATATCTAAAGTATCTTTGCTTTTAAAGCAGATTCTGGATGTACTTCCAACACAGATGTGGCAGTCCATGGTACTTTACTTTCAATATACTTCTCCAACATCATAACATCGTAACTAAGATGCTTTGATTCTTCTGCAATCTTCCTGACTCATTGTCCAACTTTCATATGCATATGAGGTCATTGAAAATACCATGGCTTGTGTAATGCACATCTTAGTCCTCAACTGTTGTTACTTTGATATGCTTGCTCTTGAAAATTTTAAGGAGATCTTGTGTAGCAAATTTGCCTACTGAAATATGTTGTTTGATTTCTTGACTAAAGCTTCCATTAGTGTTGATTTGTGGATTCAAGCAAACTAAAGTCTTTGAGAACTTCAATATTTTCTTCATTTATCATGATGTTATTTATTAAGTTGTGAGGATTTTTGTTTTCTGTAGATTCAGGTGCAAACCTTACTGACAGCTACAATCTTTGATCTTCATTAGCTAAGTATTTTAAGTCTTCTTCACTTTCAACAAGCAAGGCTGTATCAGCTGTAGAATGCAGGTCTTCCTCTAATTCTGATGCCCTGCTTTTCATTATATAATCCAGCTTCTCTGATTTTTTTGCTCAACATATAGATTGAATAAGTATGGAAAAAGCAGCAGCTCTCGCACACAACTTTGCTGATTTTATGCCATTAAGTATCCCCTTGTTCTGTTGTAACAACTTCGTCTTAGTCTATGTACAGTTCCTTATAAGCACCATAGGTGTTGTGGAATACCCATTCTTTGCAGTATTATTCATCACTTGTCATGATCCACATAATCAAAAGCCTTTGAATAGTCAATAAAGCACAAGTAAACATCTTTCACTACGTTTAGTCAAAATCCATCTGATGTCAAAAGTAATATCCCAAGTTCCACATTGTCTTCTGAATCCAGCTTGAGTTTCTGGCAGTTCCCTGTCAATGTATTGTTGCAGCCATTTTTAAATTGTCTTCTATAAAATTTTACTTGCATGTGACCTTAATGATACTGTTTAATGATATCTGCTTTCCATTAGGTCACTTATCTTTGGAATGGGCACAAATATGGATCTCTTTCAACTGGCTGGCCAGGTAACTCTTTCCAAATTTCATGGCATAGATGAGTCAGTGTCTCCAATATTGCATCAGTTTGTTGAAAGATTTCAATTTGTATTCTGTTAATTCCTGGAACCTTTTTTTTTTTTGGCCAATGCCTTCAATGCAGCTTGAGGCTCCTACCTTCAGTACCATTGCTTCTTGATTATATGTACCTCTTGAAATGGTTGCGTAGTGGTTACGAATCGGGCTGTGAACCTTAAGGTCAGCGGTTCGAAACTACCAGCCGCTCCGCAGGAGAAAGATGAGGCTTTCTACTCCCATAAAGATTTACACCCTTGGAAACCCTGTACAGGGTCGCTATGGGTCAGACCCGACTCGATGGCACTTAACAACAACAACAACAACAACTTGAAATGGTTGAATATCAACCATTTATTTTTGGTACAGTGACTCTGTGTATACCTACTTTTGATGCTTTCTGCATCATTCGATATTTTGCTCATAGAATCCTTCAATACTGAAAGTCAAGGACTGAATTCTTTCTTTACTTCTTCCACCTTGAGCAATGCTGAGCATGTTCTTCCCTTTTGGTTTTCTAACTCCAGTCCTATCCACATTTTATTATAATATTTGACTTTGTTTTCTTGAGCTGCCCTTTAACATTTTCAGAGTTACGAGTCTATATATCCCAATTTGTGGAATTGGCTCAGGTGAAAGCTATCTCTGTCAGCTTTGGAGGAATGTCATTGTCCATTTGGAGCTTCAGCTCCTGGGAAGTTTTCATGTGACTTGGCATCTCTTCATCCATCTCTCTTTTTTTGCTTTTCTGTCCTAAAATCCTCTTTTTGCATCTCAAAGTCGATTGGCTTAAAATGTAGCTCTAATAAGGTCTCCTAACATAACAAAGAAAACCCATTCCTAAATGGAGTAAGCACTACATGTATTTGTTGTTGTTATGTGCCATCGAGTCGGTTCTTACTCATAACAACCCTGTATAGGCTTTCCAAGGAGCAGCTGGTGGGTTTGAACTGCTGACCTTGTGGTTCGCAGTCCAGTGCTAATCCACTGCGTCACACCAGAAGTTGGGTTAGAATTTACAAAAATCACTCAATAACAGTGTCATAATATGTCCTATTCACCTCAAATTCCCATTCACCACCTAACCACAACAGGCAAATATTCTTACCACCTGTCCTGCAAATGTCTTTTCCTCTGTGAATCCTTTCAGCTGGAAGGAACATTTCTTTAATTCCTGGGGACTTAGACATTACTTTTCTTAGAGCGCATATCACTTTTGAAATTCAAGCATAGTTTGTGTGTATTTGCCTTATCTCTAAAGTGAAGCCCTTAAGGGAACAATCCATATCAGGTTGATATTAGTATTCCCAAAGTATCCTCACTGAAAAAAATCACTTGCTGACTAAGTAAATGAATAAACTTTTCAAATTCTTCAGGACAAAAAATTGAGAACATTAAACATCAAATATCAATAATACTTTACTGCAAGGTTGGTTTCCTAAGTAAGGAGGTGCTAACTTGATTTATGATATGATTTCTATAACAATGGAGATAACCCTGTCTCAAACATCTCCCAAGGTCAAGTATTCTACAAGTAGAATCCTATCTTGGTTCAATGCCCAGGCATATAATTCATGCACAACCCATACCCATGGTGGGTTCAGCTGAGCTTTCAGAATAAGACAGGCAAGGCAAAAATGTCTGGGCATCAACTTCTGAAACTTAGTGGGCACCCTGTCAATCACAACAGTTCCTAGAAGCAGTTATGGGCAGTGTCAGAGGCTGTGGTAGGAGTTGGAAACAATATCTGGAATATGAAGGTAAGCATGAATTGATTTAAAGATAGGAATGACAAGGTTAGGAAATAAAAGAGTTTCCAGCAATTTGTGTTGCTTCACCATGCAAATTCAGAACTTACTATTGAGTCAAACCAGCCATGACAAGTCGCAGTCAGCCAGGACAAAGCGCAGTATCCTTGTCCAATACAGAGAAGCCAAAGAAGCAATTATGTTAAATCAGAAAGAGACAGTCACTGAGGTAAGGTCAAAGAGAAACATCCCAAGTCAAATCAAGGGAATTTATTAGTAGTTGCACAGTATTAAAGGAAATGCATGCCTGGGGCAGACATGACATTGTTTTACTCTCTGTTAACCTATCTAATTTGTATTACTGTTTACTTCATACGTAAAGACCTCCAGTGAGTCTTCAGGAATTTTTATAATTAAGACATCTTATTCATGGTTTCTCATACTCAAAATTCACTGCGATCAAGTGTATTCCAACTCATAGCAATACTTCCGGACAGGCTTACTCCTCTATAAAAAGTCTGTTGGTTGGCCATGTGCCTATAGCTACTTTTTCTGCGTTCTGATAACTATTCTTTCTCCTTGCCTTTTCAAGCCTAGTAGTAGTAACAGGTCCCATCATCCTTTGCTTCTTTCCCATTTGAGTGTTCCATTCCTTAGGCTACAAGGATCCTGACTGATATGCCAATTAAACTAAGTCATGACCTATATTGCTTAATCTTCTGCTAGCTATAGATAATTTATGTGTTATATCATGGATCATATACTCATGTGATTTTGACTACCTAAAAAAAACAACTATAAAAGAATTCTACCAAAGTTCACTTTTGATGAATTGACATAGTGACACCAACAATGGTGTCAAACATGACAGCAATCAACTTTTTCTAAAAAGTTTTTCCATTCTGTTCTGTATATAGGATCACTGTAAGTTGGAATTGACTCAACAGCATCTAACAACAATTCTACACTTAAGCTCCGTTCCCCATTTATTCAGATGGTGTAAGACTTCAATAGACTTTTCAAATATCTCCTCTTAACATAAATAGTAGGATTTCTATAGCATAGTGGTTATGAGTCAGGCTGCTAACCTACAGGTCAGCAATTCGAAATTACCAGTCGTTCCATAAGAGAAAGATGAGGCTTTCTGTTCCCTTAAAGATGAACAGCCTCAGAAACCTTATGCAGGGTCGCTGAGTCAAAACTGACCCATGGCATACCACCACCACCAACATAAATAGGTATATGAGAAAAAATTAAAGACAATGGATCAACATGGAGTACACTGAAATTTGTAATGAATGCACCAGGGTAACTCAGAAAGTATTGCTATAATATCACATAACTCTTTATTAAACAAAAATATCAACATGTAAAGTTATTGTATCACACTATATCTTCCATCTAGGTCTATGCCCTTCTGATGGTGGTGTTTCCGTTATCCAATCCTTCCCTGAATAATTCTATGCTTTTCAATTTACATCATGTCAGAGCTGAAGTTTTGGCAGCCTCAAATGACTCAAACTGTGTTCCTTTAAAATGTTTCCTGAGTTTGGGGAACAGAGAGAAGTCTGAAGAGGCATGATCAAGACTGTAGGGTAGATGGGGTAAGTTTCCCAACAAAAATTCTTGTAGGTCAGCTCTTGGTGCTTGAGTAGGTTCATTGTCATGTTGTTATTGTTAAGTGCCATTGAGTTGGTTCTGACCCATAGTGACCCTGAACAGGGTTTCCAAGGCTGTAAATCTTTACAGGAACAGAAAGCCTCAGCTTTCTCCTGTGTAGCAGCTGGTAGTTTTGAACTGCTGACCTTACGGTTCACAGTCCAGTTCATAACCACTATGCTACCAGAAGGGGAAAAAAAAAAAAAAAAAAAAAACCAACAACATCTCACTGCAACTATTTGGTCTTTTTCTCATGAATGCAGTTTTCAATTTTCTTCAAACTCCTTACACTATGCTCCTAGATCATCTCTTGTCCTTTGAAAAATCTGTCATGATTGTTGTTGTTGTTAAGTGCCATTGAGTTGGTTTTGACTCATTGTGACCCTGTATAGGGTTTCCTAGCAGCAGCTGGTAAGTTTGAACGATCAACCTTGTGGTTCAAACTGACTTAGTGGTCGAGTGCTTATCTTACACCACACCAGGACTGTCAAAATTACTCCTTTAGACCCCCACCAAAATTCAATATAACCTTCTGAGCCGACTTCTCTGTTTTGAATTTAAATGACCAGCAGATCCCCTTGGATGCCAATGTTTTGATGGGACCTTGCTTTCTGGATCATATAGATAAATCCAAGATCCATCTCTGGCTATGATTCATTTGAAGTCATCTTCATTAGTTTCGATCTTACTTAAAAGACTGATGAAAATATTCATTATTTGAACTAATTGATCTTTGTGAAATGCTTTTGACACCTGTGGAAATGAAAGTTTTCTGAGGCCAAGATGTTCACTTAAAATTGAAAAAGACAAACCATGTGAAATTCCAACTTCAGGAGTTGTTTCATCAATGGTAATTTATAATACTTTTCCATCCGTTTTTGAACTTTGGCCATGGTTTCTTCATTCATTGAAGGTGACAGACTTTCCTCTCTTAGTTCATCTTTGAGGTCTTCCTGACCTTGCATAAAATGTTTGACCTGTCTAAAAACTGTTGTTTCATGTGCAGTAGCATTCTTGAAAACTTCTTGCAAAACTTCAATGATTTGAAAAGATGTACACAATAGTTTTGTTAGAAATGTGATATTAACTCTGATATCAACATTGTTTTTCCATGGCACTTAAAAGTACCCTTCTATTTTGGAAGGTACCCTCAAGGAACTAAGGCAAGTGTATTATTGAGAGACTTTGTCTGTAATTATCCACTGCATACAAACATGTTCTATTAGGAATAAACTTGTGAATGTATGAACCGGAGCTATAGTAGCAATACTTTTTTATTTAATCTCATACAAATATTGCTGTTGTTTAGTGTTGTCCAGTAGGTCACAACTCATAAGGACCCTATATAAGGTGTCCAAGGAGCAGCTGGTGGGTTTGAACTTCTAACCTTGTGGTTAGAAATCCATTGATTATTCTACAGAACCACACCAGGACTCCATACAAACATTAGTTTGATGTATATGAGAAAGAAATCTAGAGACTTTCTCAGAATATTAAATAGACAGTGACAAATTTGAACAAATAGGTTCCATCTCAAGAAAAACATCTCTGGGTATAGTTGCACTGAAGTGAAAATCTGGAGGTTCCATTTCAGTTTAATGTAGGGAAGATAATAGAAATTTCACTCTGCTATTAACAAGACTTTGAGCCTCACATTATTTGACTGAGTAGTTTCCAGAGAATTATTTTCCCCTCATTTCTTCTCTAAAAATAAACCATTGGAATAATTAATAGCAGGAATTAGCCAGGATATTCTAACCATCATCCCTCCACAAACTATGGACTGTTATTTGACTAAAGTGCTGCTCCCAAACTAGAGCAATTTCTAAAGTGAGTAGGCTGTAACAACCTTCCCCTGACCTGCAACCAGAGGATTGAAAGAAAGGATATGTTACATAACTCACTCATAATGAAAATGTGGGAAGGAAGCATTGCTTCATTTTACTGTACACCAATGACACATAGTTTGCAACTTCTTCCTTTGTATACTGAATAAGGCTAATGTAAATTCAAATTTCTATCTCCTTATGATATAATTTCTATTGTCTAAGTTATTGAATCTAAAGACTGATATTCTAACTAGGTGCTTTGTTTTTGTTAAGTGCTGTCGAGTCAGTTCTGACCCATAGCGGCCCTGTAGTGTTTCCAAAGAATGGCTGCTGAGCTTGAACCACTGACCTTGTGGTTCAAATAACTTTGCAGTCCAGTGCATTAACCTTCAGTGCCATACCAGGACTCCAACTTTGTGTTTAAGTATAGTAAAATAACAATATAAGTACATGAAAAAAAAAATCCCTTTATCCTCAAAAGGGCCTAGCATAATGCATTGAATGTATTAGAATCTTTATATATGTTTATTGAATTTAATGCAAATTTTCAAAATAAATCTAAATATCACATTGGCTATTTACAAGAGAGATTCCCAATTTAAACATTTTTTTTCACATTATAATAATAATAAATGTATTTGCTTATAGAATCATAGGAGTTCCAAGAAATCCTGTGACTATCTCAGGAAGCTGAAGATTACCTGAAAAGGATTGGTCATGACACATCCAGCCATTGTCATTGATATTCTCCGGTCTGGAATTGTTGCTGATGAAATGCAAGTTCATCCACCCTGTGTGACTAACAGCATTAAAAGTGATGAGGAATTTGGAGAAGGTAAGCCATGATTAATGACTTAGTGCAATGAAACTCTAACCCAAAATGTACAAGAATCCTGGTATTTAATACTTGATATATTTTTTTTTATTTTATTTTATTATTATTATTTTTTAAAGGACCCCTGGTAATGTAGTGGGTTATGAGTTGGGCTGCTAACTAGAAGGTTAAAAATTCATATCACCAATCACTCCAGGGGAGGAAAGTGAGATTTTCTGTTCCCATAAAGCTTTATAACCTCAGAAACCCTATACAGGGTCACTTTGAGTCGAAAATAACATGATAGCACACAATTACGACCATCACCATATATTTTTAAAATGTTATTGCTAATGTTTTAACACACCATCAAAACTACTGGCTCACATATATTTATTTACATTCTTAAGAATTTCCACTTATTCTCAGGGGACACCTAGGTCAATTGGCATAACAAAGTTCACAAAAATAGTGTTCTGTACCCTAGTTTGGTGGGTAGCTTTTAAGGTCTTAAAAGCTTGTCAGTGGTCATCTAAGATACAGCTATTGGCCTTGTCCTGCCTGGAGCATAGGAGAATAAAGACAACCTCAACTCAAGTGAAAACTTGGTTTAAAGAGCTAATGCCCATGTAAACCACAACCTGAGACCAGAAAAACTAGATGGTGCCCTACTTCTCCTATTGACCACTCTTGCCAGGAACAAAATAGAAGTTCTTAGAGTGAGTGAAAAATACAGAACAAAATTCAAATATGTGAAAAAGACGAGACTTTTCTAATCTGATATAAACAGGAGGACCCCCTGAGATGTGTGCCCTAAAACAAACTTCTAATTTGGAACTTAAGTCAAAGGTCAAATAACAGAATGGCCTATGAAATAAAGAATTATATCCATGAGGAATGTGCTTCTAAGAACAATCAACTATGAGAAAAATAGAAAAGCTTTTGACCAAAAGTTAAGATGAGAAGGCAGGAAGGAGCACGGGAACCAGAAAAATGAAAGCAGAGAACCAAGGATGAAAATGGGGAGGGTGCTGACACAATAGGGGCATAGCAACCAATGTCATAGAGTGATCTGTGAACGAGTTATTGAATGGAAAACTAATTTGCTGTGTAAAATTTCACCTAAAGCACAATAAAATGTTTTTGAAAAGAAATATTTCCACGTGTGAACTTTCAACTCAATATTGGACCAAATTCTAGAGAAATAAGACAACTAAATTAATCAGGTGTCAACTTTCCCAACCTGTCATGTTAATTTAGCATGGAGACTTCTGATGAGATCGAATTATTTATTTGCTTATTCAGTGTGGGCTCTAGGTCAATTGTTGTTGTTAAGTGCTGTCGAGTCAGTTCATAGTGACCCTGTATAGAGTCTAAATATTTATTTGCTTCTCTTCAGCAATGAAAAGGCAAACTTGCACACATAAATCAAGACATCAGGAACATTGAACTAAGAATTTCCAGGACAAAGCTGAGATTAAGCATTTAGATAAAGTTGTAGTAGTAGTTCTTGACAAATCAGAATAAAAATGATAGAATGTGTAGAATAATTGGTGATCTGGGTAGGGCTAGAAAAAATGTATTCAAGTGATATTATTCAGCATAGAGATTGATAGATAGTTGCCATTGTGTCACCTCATGATGACTTTATGTACAACAAACAGAAACATTGTCGGATCATGTGTCAGCCTTAGAATCACTGGTTTGAGTCCATCATTGAGACTATTGAGCTAATTTATCTCCCCAAATGTCTTTCTCCCCATTGTTGTTTCTCTACTTCACCAATCACAATATCCTCTTGTAGTGATTGATCCCTCCTGGTAGCATGTCTTAAGCAAGTGAATTGGACTATGTTTTGTTATAATTCACAAAGTTTCCATTAGTTAATTTTCAGAAGTAGATCACTAGATCACCAAACCTTTCTTCTTAGTCTGTTTTAGGTTGGGCACCCCTGAAAGCTGTCCATCATGGGTGACCTTGGTATTTGAAATACTATTGGCATAGCTTTCAACAACACACTAGCCATTGTGGTACCACAAATTGACAGATCATGGTTACTCAGGATAGGATAAGCTATGTTACAGTAAAAAATTGAACCCTGAAATCTCAGTAACTTAATATATATTTTATTTTTTGTTCACTCAAAGTCTATTGTGTATCTGAAAGCTCTTAAGAGCAACCCCTTCCAAATGATGACACAGATACATTGGAAACACTTGATTTCCAAGATTAGTATGTCAGAAGATGAAGAGATAACAGGGGTATATATCTTGATTTTTTCACTGTTCCAACTGAAAAATGATAGGACAAAGAATATTCAGTTGTTGAGTACTTTTGAGTTGATTCTGACTCATAGAGACTCTGTATAGGGTTTCTGAGGAGTGGCTGGTGGATTTGAACCACTGACATTGTGGTTCAAACAAACATTGCAGTCAAGTGCTTATCCTTCAGCACAACACCAGGCATAAAAAGTAAAACTCACCAATTACTTCATTTGTTAGCCAACTTTTCCCTGGCTCCTCATAGCTAGTTTGGGACAACGTGATTAATTCTAGCCAATGGGCTATAAGCAGCAATGACTATGACACCTCCAGATGTGGCATTTAAGAGCTGATGTGAGTTCCTCAAGCTTTATCTCACTGTCATGCTGACTGCAGCTCCAAACAGTTACAAGATAAATAATAATAATATTAATAATAATAATGAGCCTGTATCCCCAAGTTAAAGTTTGGAAGAAATTTCTAGCGAACCACCAGACACACAAAAAAAGACTATGGACAAATAAGAAGTACAGCTGCATGTCTGAAGTCCTTGAAATTTGGAGTTTGTTTCTAGATATAAGCCAATATATCCTTACTGATCATCTAGTGCATATGGGTGCATCAAAACAAAATTCTTCAAGTTACACATCTCCCTGTTGTTGTTTAGTGCTGTTGAGTTGGTTCTGACCCATAGCGACCTTGTGTAGGGTTTCCAAGGAACAATTGGTGAGCTGGAACGACCGAACTTATGGTTCAGTCCAACTTTGCAGTCCAGTGCATTAACCCACAGCACCACACCAGAACTGAAACTCACTATTACTAAAAGGTGGATATTATAACTCAGATCAATAGTACTCTGTGAAAGCCGTGTTATCTGCTTACCTTGAAAGCATTGCTGTTGTTAAGTACCATGGAGTTGGTTTCAACGTATAGTGACTCTGTATAGTGTTTCCAAGATCCTGTATAGGGTTGTTATGTTTGAACTGCCAACCTTGTGGTTAGTACAGTCCTTATCCTACAATGACAAACCAGGACTAAATGTGTAGACATAACCGTTCTGTCAACATTGTAAACATGATATCTAATTCGTTCAAGACCAGATTTTCCCTAAAATCGTTTTTTCTACTTTTCCTTCAGGAGCTATTAAAATCTAGTTGAGGTTGTCTCATGAAAAAACAGAATGGTCCTTTACCCAGACAGTTCTTTTCACTAAAATAGATCTTTCCAGTTGTACCCCCTGCCCTACCAAAGATAAATTTGAATATGTATGTTTCAAACAGATTTATCAATTTTTTTATGTTGCTTGAAGGCACTTAACAACAAACAACATGATCACTTCTTAACCAAAAGACAACATCAACCTTTTAAAAATATGTTTGCTTCAGATGTGTTTTCGAATATTCAGAAGTAAAAAGGTCCTGACCCTCTCTAAATATGGAAATGATTCATTTTCAATATTCCTAGCAAAAACACGTCTTCAGAATTATTTTTAATAACCCTGCAGACATTAGTTTCAAATATAAGTTATACACAGTTTGAAATTATTTAATGTGAGATAGATACCCCTGCTGCTGGCAGAGTCAGACTTCATGATAGAAAAGAAGAGCCAGAGAAACCGGGAATATATAATTACAATCTTTGAGTGTTAAATCCGTAGGTTTAAGTACAGATGTATGAAGTCAGGTTTATGACTAAGTGGGTCATTTTTACCCCTCTTATACTATGAATCAGAGGGAATGGGCACTTAGCTTAAGGTAAGCATATATTAGCACACAGAGAAATTCTGAGCTGTCAACTAAACCAGTAAACCAGTTGTCACTGAGTCACATTTAACTCATGGTGACCCCACTTATGTGTCACAGTAGAACTGTGTTCTATAAGATTTTTAAGGGCTGAACTGTTAAGAGATAGATTATTGTTCCTAAGTGACCTCAGGTCATTTCTGACTCATAGTGACTCTGTATAGATTATCAACAATTTATTGCCAGGCACTGCTGAGTGGACTTGAACCTCCAACTTTTGGGTTAGCAATAAACACATTAATCATTTGTACCACACAAGACTTGAGCTGTGAAATACTCTCCTTAAAAGCCAAAGCAGGGAACAAGAAATCACAGTGCTACTTTAACCCTTTTTGTTGTTGTTAAGTGCTGTCGAGTAGAGAAACAGCAAGAGTTAGAAAATGAAATGTAATTCATTAATTTTTTTACTGTTCAGGACAAGGAGTTGATTTGCATAAAAGAAAAGGACAAAAAAGGCAAGAGTCTGAACTGGGTTGAACTGGCAGATTGTTGTTGTTAAGTTCCATCTGGTCTGAACGAGCTGATTGTTGTTGTTGTTAAGTGCCATCAAGTCGTTTCCTACTCCCAGTGAACTTTTATAGAGTTTCTGAGAAGCGGCTGGTGGATTTGAATCATGGATGTTGTGGTTAGCCGTACAGTGCCTATCCTGCAGCAGTACACCAGGACTCTGGGTTGAAGATAGAGATAGTGAAAGTTTCTAGAAAATGAGAGTGAAATGATTGGGACTTGACTGCCACCATGCACTGGGTAGATCTTTGAGGAGATTAAGGGATACATGAAGAGGATATTTTAAGTGTTGGGTCATGTATTGTGAATGAAAGTCTTCTTTTGGAGAGACTTCAGTAAAGATGAAAGAAAGTTCTTGTTCTTACTTTCTTGTTCTTTCTTTTTCTCATATTCTCTATCACATTTTTTTAAAAAAGATATTTTTTTAAAGTAATAATAAACTAAAATGTGCCAACGCGTGACCATCCTTAGCTATGTTCTGACTTTTAACATAAGCATTTAAACTTTCTAGAAAATACAGTTAACCAGACATCACTGTGCCAATAGGAAAACACCAAATAATGATAAATCAATATGGCCATCCATTTAATGAAAATTCTCAAAACAACAGGCATGTCTAAAGACATATAGATCAATAAGGAATGCTTCCATTTATTACTAGCAGGAAGTACACAGTGATGGTGATGGCGGTTGTGTGCATTAAGTTGGTTCTGACTCTAGTGACTCTAGGTAGGGTTTCTGAGGCTATAAATATTTATGGAAGCAGAAAACCTCACCTTTCTCCTGAGGTACATTCGAACTGCTGACCTTGCAGTTAACAGCCCAACTCGTAATCCACTATGATACCAGGGCTTCTGGAAAGTACACGGTAGAAGTATACTTTTCTTGCATAACAATAAATTTGAAAATAGGACTCTGTTGATATTTGCTCAGCAGCTTAAATGATGTCACCCCTAGCATCTCTGCTACTTTCATTGTTAAGTGTCTGTTGTTTACAATGGCAGATCCTTAAGACAAAAGGAATATGCATTTGGTCCTTATAATTCATGGCAAAGGAAGACAATGCCATGGGAAATTGTATGGCCCTGAAACACCAATAAAAGCTTATTTATAATTCAGTTATCTATTTGAAGTTTAATTTCTAACGTTGTCCCACTGAAGAATATCTTACTGGCTGTTTATGATTTTTCCATAGGATATTCTCAATATTCAAGGAGCCTTGGTAGCATAGTGGCTTACGAGCTGCGCTGCCAACCACAAGGTCAGCAGTTCAAATGTACCAGTCAATTCTTGGGAGAAAGATGAGGCTTTCTGCTCCTGTAAAGATTTACAGCCTCAGAAACCCTATACAGGATCACTATGAGTTGGAACTGACTCTGTGGCACACTACCACCACCACCACCACCACCATCATTTTCGATATTCAGATATTGAGACTAAGTTTGGTCAATACAAGGTTGAAACCAGATTTAGGAGAAAAGGATATATCTGGAACCTGAGGCATAATGTAACCCTTCTCTTCATTTTAACCCCCCAAATAAAAATATTTCATAAAACTGTATTAGTATAATCAGTTTGTTCTCTGGTCAGGCTCTTTACTTCTCAAAATGGATAGCCTCTTGATTAAAAACAAAGCAGTAAAGTATATCATTAAGGACTTTGTTGGCAATAAGTAACACTTACATTACAATCCCAAAATATTTAATAACCTTAATGTAAAGCGTGGAAATTGTGTAGGCATAGAAAACGAGCTTGTTTTAAGTTATTACTCTCCAAACTTTCATGTTTCCAGCTGGATGACAGAGATTTGAAAAGTTGAAAGGTTTCCAAGAAAATAAAGTAAGGTCAACATACCCTATGCCTCCTATTAAATATATTCAGCTTCAGACACTTGTGAAATAATGCAACCGAGTATAGAATACAGTTGTCTTCATTGCGTTGGGCAGCATTTTTCTTCTGTACAGTTCTGGTAGATCTACTTCAGTCCACCCCTGTTCTGTGGATATTAGCATCTTTCACCTAAGACCTTAAAACAATGAGCACTAATGAGAAATTATTAATTAGAGAAGAATTTTTATCTTCTTCTTGTGTGGGATGTATTACCACACCTGATTTGATGTTGATTAGAGGTTAGACCTTGAGTGCTTTCAGATACACACCCATCAATGTTTTTTACTTGAGTTTACTTGTCTCTTGAAGTTAAAGAGCTGGGAGTGCCATGGATGGGCAGATTTGGCATCAACAAAAGCAAAGTTTTTTCAGACAGCCCATGGGTTGGAAAGAAAATAATACAATTGTGGAAAAAGGTGTGCTATTACACAACACATAAATGCTTTTCTTAACTTGTTGAACCAGTTTGATAAAACACTTCAAACCAAGATAAATAGCATATAAATGGCCTATTCTTTCAACTGACTCCAACGGACTCAAAGATGTGATTTAACTTCCTTATTATAACATAAAGCACTCATAAAAGAGCTTTTTGTACTATATGTATAAAAACTAAAGGTAGGAAGAACTGAGATAATCTAAAATAGTAAAAATTGGAATGTATTTGATGTAAAATGTGTCCTATTAACACATTAGGGGCTCTGGTAGCATAGTGGTTACGAGTCGGGCTGCCAACTGCAACATTAGCAGTTTGAAACTACCAGCAGTTCGTTCTGCAGAATAAAGATGAGGTGTTCTGCTCCTGTAAAGATTTACAGCCTCGGAAACCCTGTGCAGAGTCACTATGAGTCGGAACCGACTCCATGGTACTTAACAACAACAACATTGACACATTAAGACAAAATATTTTCTAAAAAATTTTATCTTTTAATATAGTTTGGATAATCATAATTACTACTGTCTAGTGAATGACTTAAAATACCTAATGACTTAAACAGATTTTAAATTTATGCTAATCAATTTAACCCTCAAAACAACCCAAGGCAGTAGGTATTGGTTTAATCAATGTCAAATGAAGCAACTTTGCCCTGTGAGGGACAATTAATAGCTCAAGATTAAACAGATTGAATGTTGTGGAAGTTAGAGGAATGAAACACAGGTTTTTAGCTGTTTGAAGCATGTTTATTTTCACACTGTTTTGTTGTACATTTCAACCTTTAGATTGTATCTTCTTGTCTGAAAAAAGTGCCATGTCTTTAAAGATTATCTTCTAAGTTCCTGGTTGGAGAAAGCTCATAGATATATAAGATTACAAACTCACCAGTGTATATAATTACAATTTTTATAGATCTGAGTTTTGGGGAAAGGCATGCAAAATGGGCTGATTACAACAGATTCCAACAATGTGTCAAAAAATAATATTTCATGACCAAGTGAGATTCATATCAACTGTCCAAAGATTCTTCAACATTAGAAAAACAGTCAAATTAATCCACCACAACAATAAAACAAAGGGCAATAATCACATGATCACAATTACTGATGCAGAAAAGTATTTGACAAAATCCAACACATGTTTTTGATAAAAATGCTCAGGAAAATAGAAACAAAAGGGAAATTTCTCAACATGATTAAGGTCATATACATGAAACTGATGGTCAACATTATTCTCAATGCAGAAAGACTGAAAACATTCCCCTTAAGAATGGGAAGCAGACAAGGATACCCTTTAACAACACTGCTATTCAATATTGTATTTGACATCCTAGTGAGAAGAATAAGGCATAAAATGGAAATAAAGTGCATTTAAACTGGCACATAGTAAAATTATCACTATTTGCAGATGGTAAGATCCTATACAGAAAAAATCTCTAGGAACTAATTGAAATGTTCATCAAAATGTCAGGGTATAGTAACAACATACAAAAGTCAGTTCGAATTTGCTACACTAAAAAAGATAACTGAAATTAAAATCAGGAAAATAATACCATTTACAATATTGTTGTTGTTAAGGGCCTTCAAGTCAGTGCTGACTCGGAGAGACCCTGATAATTACGAAGGAAGAAGTTCAAGTGCACTGAAGGCATTGTGAGATTCAGAAGAGGATATATATTGAGAGATACCGTTGCTGACGTCAGATGGATCTTGCCTGAAAGCAAAGAATACCAGAAAGATGTTTTCTTGTCCTTTATTGAATATACAAATGAATTACACTGTGTGAAGCATAACAAACTATAATTAATATTGCAAAGAATGGGTTTTCTAGAACACTTAATTGTGCTCATGAGGAACCTGTACATATACCAAGAAGCAGTCATTTAAACAGAATAAGGGATATTGAATGGTTTAATGTCCGGAAAGGTGTGTGCCAGGGTTTTATCCTTTCATAATTTTATTCAGTCTGTATGCTGAGCAAATAATCTGATATGCTGGAATATATGAAGAAGAATGTAGCATCAGGTTTGGAAGATGAGTCATTAATAACCTGGGATATGCAGAAGACACAACCTTACTTGATGAAAGTGAAGAAGACTTGAAATACTTACTGATGAAGATCAAAGACTATAGCATTCAGTATGGACTACATCTCAATGTAAAGAACATGAGAGTCCACAACTGAACCAATAAATAGCATCATAATAAATTGAGAAAAGATTGAAGTTGTCAAAGACTTCAATTTTCTTGGATCAACAGTCAACATGCATGGAGGCAGAAGTTAAAAAATAAACTGATGTATTGCAAATCTGCAACACAAGAGCAAAGATAATTTGAGAACTAAGGCCCACCTGATCCAATCTACAGTGTTTTCAATCGCCTTATAGGCATGTAAAAGTAGGATAATGAATAAGGAAGACT
>NW_006408532.1:18891979-18900308 GCF_000296735.1 Chrysochloris asiatica | reverse complement strand
AAACTCAATAGTGGATTTAAAAGCAGATTACTACAGATGATGAAAAGAGATGGGAACTGGAAGACAGGCTAGAATGTATCCTGAAGGAAGGACAAAAATGGATGGGAAATATGCAATTTAAGAAACATATAAGTAATCTAAGAAACCTATAAGTAACATGGTGAAAAGACTTAATATGTGAAAGTAAAGGTCCAAGTAAGGAGAGGAATGAATCAAGGAATATTTGAAGAGAAAATAACAAATCATTTCCCAAAATTCTTTCATCAATTAAAGACAGAACACATCCTAAGTCATTTGAGAAACAAATACAACCTTGATATAAAAACCTGATAAAACTTGCGTAAAAGTAATGAAGAGTGTGGCTATGGAAGCTGAAAATAAGATGAAGTCACTTATGCCCAGGTGCAAGAGCATGGCTGCTATCTGATTCCACAGAGCAAAAGTTTAACATAGTAAGTAACTGAACATTTCGAAATAGTAATTAGCTTGTTTCTGTGGATGTATGTATAGTCAATAGACCCTACTCTTTAACTTCTGCAGTCCAGACAAACAGACATCTGGTTATTTGAGAGTCTGCTCTACTGACATTGATCCCTCAGTCATGCATCTTCTAACTTCTTTTTTTTTTTTTTAACTAAGCAAAGAATTTTATTAACATTTGTCTCAAATTTATTCCCAGGCTTCTTCAGCGTAATTGGCTGCAAAGAATGAATTATGTATAAGCAAAAACTGAAAAGAAGTGCAATGTCCAAAGAGTTTGGGCTTATAAATATTAGAAATCTATATTTTATCAGATACATAAAACAAATCGAAAAAGCAGTAGTAAGATAAAATAGCAGCTCCAAGTAACTTCTGCAAGTTGTATCTTCTTCAGAAGTTAACTCTCTCAGTTAGCCTCATTCTTGGATGCCTCATCAAAAATTTCCACAGGATCTGAAACTTCATCATCATCCTCCTTTCCAGTAGCAAGTGATGCTTTTCCATCCACAGATTGTGTGGGCAGAGCTTCAGCCACTGTTCTTAAACTAGTCAGACTGTCTGCGCCAAGCTGGTTCAAGATACTGGGGAGCAGTTCTGTCAGCTGCTTGTCTCAGTGGAGCCTGTAATGGTGAAAGTGTTGGCTGCCAAAGATGCCTGAACTTTAGGATTGTTAAAGTAGATCATTGTTCTTTGGTTTGTGAACATATTCACCTCTTTAATACCAGACATATTATTTAACCCCAATTTTTTAAGGAGAACTGAAGTTTTTTATCATCTGCTGTGGCTGTTTTATGAACCACCTTTTTTCTGTGAGCAGTTCCTTTTCCACCAATGTGCACTTGTGCCTGCAGTTTGGCGACGTGTTCCTGATTCATGATCCTTTCTGTCATCATTTCTTTCATGTGGGAGTGGAAATGGGGCTGTGCAGGGGACTAGGGCTGGCGCTCAGGGGGTCTTTGGTGGACCAGCTGAGATTAGGCTCACACACAAGATGACAGCCATCTTCTAACTTCTTAATCAAACACAATTCTGAGGGATAAAAACTCATCGAAACTATTTGGATTGCCCTGGCTTTATTTGTTCCTTGGTCTGTAAATATCCCAGACCACCTCATTTCAGGTGTATCATGAATTGTATGATAAATAATAAATTGGACTCCTGGGGTTGTGTAGGATAAGCACTGACAACTAGCCATAAGCTAAATGCAAGGTCAGTGGTTCAAATTCATCAGTCACTCCTCGGAAACCCTATACAGGGTCGCTGAGTCAGAACCAACTCCATGACATATTACCACCACCACCAAAACAAAAATGTCTACAAGTAAGCTATCAAAATTTATAAATGTGTTTAGCAGTATGGCTGGACACAAGGTGAGAATTAAAATATCAATTATATTTCTATTTACCAACAGAAAAGACATAAGATAAAAACAAATGTATGCTACATCTGTTGTTGTTGTTATGTGCCGTCAAGTCCGTTCTGACCCATAGCGACCCTGTGTAGGGCTTCCAAGGAGCAGCTAGTGATCTTGAACAGCCAACCTTGCTGTTCAAACCAACTATGCAGTCCAGGACATTAATCCACAGTGCCACACAAACAGTAGCAAATTAAAAGGGGAAAAAAGTGAGAAACATAATATGTCAAACATTCCCCCTTTATTTTTCTATATTAGAGAAAATGATAACTGATTTCCTAAAGTAAACTTTTTTCAGTTATCTTTGAATTTTTTATTACTAATTTAGTAGAAATAACGTAACCCATCAAGGTCAGAATTTTGGAAACTTAAATAATTTAGCCTCTCTGGGTTTACTCATCGATAAAAGGTAAATCTTAGATTGTATAAATTATAAATTGCTAAGTATTCCAAGGGAGTCCTGGTGTAGCGCTGTGGGTTAATGTGCCAGACTGCAAAGATGTTTGAACTGCAAGGTCGGCGGTTCAATCTCACCAGCTGCTCCTCAGAAACCCTATACAGGGTCAATATGGATTGGAATCGACTCAACAGCACCTAACAACAGCAACAAGCATTCCAAGATTTCAATTTTTATGTGTTGGATGGTTAGGGTTCTGTATGAAGTTGACTAGTACAGGATTTCCAGAGGCTTAGCAGTTAAATTGTGCTTATTCCCACGGTGATGAAACCTAATTTAAGCGTAGTTAATTCTATGATGAGTGGCTATGAACAGTCAGTCAATTAAAGGGATACATCCTTTTTGGGGGGGGCAGAGGAGAGGGTGGTCTCCTTCCAATCTAATGAGCAAGCGGCAAACACTCTCTCTCTCTTCTGCTGGGACCTGGAACTGTACAATTAATAAGCTATTTTTTTAAATAATTAACTTCTCTCTCTCTCTCTCTCTCTCTCTCTACATATATATATATATATAAACACATATGTATATATATACATATATATTTGTTGTTGTTAAGTGCTGTAGAGTTGGTTCTGACCCATAGGGACCCTGTATAGGGTTTCCAAGGAGTAGCTGGTGAGCTTGAACCACTGACCTTGCAGTTCAAACTGACTTCACACTCCAACACATTAACCCACAGCACCACACCAGGACTTCCTATAAATATATATATATATCACTGGTTTTCTTATCTATAAAATCCAGCCTAAGACATGTGTATAAGTAAACTAGTAAGTAGAAACAATATTGAGCTGTTTTACTAATATTTAGAATGCAATCATAAACATAATAGTGCATATAAATGTATATATAATCCACTAATGGTTCATGGATAAATATTTTTCAAATGCAGATATTATTTGAGCAACAACAGCTAACAGAAATCTTGAATAAGAACAAAAAGTTAAAGTATAAAGTGTTAATGTGACTTGTGAATGTTTGAAACATTGTATTTATATATACAAAGCAGTCCTCTATCCTGTATGTTGTGACACTGTATGATAAGCACTAACCATAAGGTTGGTGGTTCAAACACACCAGTTTCTCCTTGGAAATCCTATATAGTGTTCCTATGAGTAAAAACTGACTTGAGGGCATTTAACATCAACAATAATCCCATAATCGTTTAACTCTAACTTTTATCACCAAGATAAGTTCATTCTCTATAGAATAAATAGGTCTAGTAAATTTATTTGTTTTCTTTCATTTCATGCTTTTGTTTAGAAATACAAAAGCCACCATAATATGACAAACTGACAGACAAGTGGTAGTGTTCAGAAAAAATATACATAAATGTAGACAGATAATTTAGGAATATAGGTAATTCTTTAATATGTACATACTCATTTAAGTAACAACTATCAGAGCAATATTGTAAATTTAACCTCATAAACATATATAAAGGAGCTCTGGTAGCACAGTGATTATGAGTCAGGCTGCCAACATCAAGGTCAGCAGTTCGAAACTACCAGCAGTTCCTCAGGAGAAAGATGAGATGTTCTGCTCCCGTAAAGATTTACAGCCTCAGAAACCCTGTGCAGGGTCATCATGAGTTAGAAATGACTCCACAGTACTTAACAACAACAACAAACGTGTATAACTCAGAAATGATATGGAATATGCTCTTTTAATAAATATGTAAAACTATGCCTAAAGCAAAAACTCATTGTAGAGTGTTTTTTCAGAGATATGCTCTAGATTTGTGAAACTTCCTGAAATACCAGTTTAGTGACACTTAGATGAAAGATCAAACATTTTTTTCAATTTCTTGTTATTAATTGCCGATGAATCAGTTCTGACTCATAGCAACCCTATATAGAGTTTCTAAGGAGCAACTGGTAGGTTTGAACTGCTGACCTTTTGATTAGCAATCTAATGCTCATCCTACAGTGCCACACCAGGGCTCCTAGTATATACAGAAATGCAGATCATGACAAATTATAGATAGCATTGCAAAGAAAGGGTATTTCAGAACACTTACTGTGCTCATCAGGAATCTGCACACAATCCAAAAGGCAGTCATTCGAACAGAACAAGGGGATACTGAATGGTTTAAAATCAGGAGAGGAATGCACAAGTGTTGTATCCTTTCACCATACGTATTCAATCTGTATGCTGAACAAATAAAGAAACTGGATTATATGAGGAAGATTTTGGGATCAGGATTGAAGGAAAACTCACTAACAACCTATGATATACAGATGGCACAACCTTGCTTGCTGAAAGCTAAGAGGATATGAAATATTGATGAAATCTAAGACTACAACCTTCAGTATGGATTACATTTCAATGTAAAGAAAATGAAAGTCCCTACAATCTGGCCAATAAATAACATCATAATAAATGAAGCAAAGACTGAAGTTGTCAAAGTCTTCATTGTGTGTAGATCCACAGTCAACACTCATGGAAGCAGCAGCCAAGAAATCAAATGACACACTGCATTAGACAAATCTGCAAAAGACTTCTTTTAAAGTGTTCAAGAGCAGATCAGTTTGAGGATTGAGAGGGGTTGGTTGGACCCAAGTCATGGTATTTTCAATTGCTTCATATGCATAAGAAAGTAGGATACTGAATAAGGCAGACCCTAGAAGAATCAATGCTTTGAATTATGGTGTTAGTGAAGAATATTAAAAGTACCATAAACTGTCAGAGAAACAAATCAGTGTTGGTAGAAGTGCAGCCAGGAATTGAATTTCCTTAGAAACCAGGATGGAGAGATTTGGTCTCTGGTACTTCAGACATGTTGTCAGAAGGAACCAATCCCTGGAGACTGACATCATGTTTGGTAAGATAGCACGTCAATAAAGGAGAGGAAGACCCCCAAGAGATGGACGGACACAATGGCAGAAACAGCAATGAGCTCAACCAGAAAACAATTGTGAGAATGGTGCAGGACCAGACAATGTTTTGTTCTGTTCTTCAGAGTCGCTATGAGTCAGAACCAAACTGAAGATTCCTAATACGTCCAACAAAAAGTGCATACCTGTTATAAAAGGAAAGGTGTTTCTTAGTTCCTTAATGGTTTTGTACATCCTACAAATTATTCTTACCCACCTTAATTTTTTTTATTTCAAAATTGATGTTCAAGAATGCATCTGAAAGTAGTTGAATAATAACAGATTGTGGTTGGGCTACTTTCTATTACTTATTAATCATATTCTTTAATGATTCCTTGCTTATTCTTACTTCATTAAGATCTTCATCACTGAGCTACTTGCATTGAGATGTTAATAATTTACTCAAATATGTAGAAGAAAGTTCTACTTTCAGTTGTAAAACAATACATTTTCCTCCAGGATAACTGTGGACCAAGCTAACCGAATCTCTGTTGCCTCACTGCAGACAGTATTGCCAAGTAACTTTTTGCTGGTCACAAATATCATAAATAAATGGTTTGGTCGTTACCATGGAGAGTCATTTGAAAAGCAATAGTAGCCTCACAAGTTAAGTTGGATTATCCTGCGACTGGACACAAAGGCTGCATAACATGAACTATTGTTACAGTGGCATTGACAATCTCCAAATTCAAAACCACCACTATATCACTTTGCAGAATTTTCCAGAAAGGATATAAGTAACATGCAGTTTGTGAGAAAAAACTGAAAGCAAATATAACAAAAATGTACCTAGGATGCAAACTTAATGGATGAAATAGTCAAATATTTGAAGCCTGGGTTGTTTAAATTCAATTATATTTAAATTTCAACAAAATCTCATAATTTTGTTCACAGTCATTTGGGATCACTAGGGAAATATAGGAGTCCTGGTGTGGTGCTGTGGGTTAATGCACTGGACTGCAAAGTTGGTTTGAGCCACAAGCTCGGCGGTTCAAACTCACCAGCTTTTCCTTGGAAACTCTAGAGAGGGTTGCTATGGGTTGGAACCAACTCGATGACACTTAACAACAACAGCAGGGAAATATAGAAACTTGAGTGGTTCCTAGAATTCTATTAGATTGAAATATAAAGAAAGTAAATCTTTTTCTTTTTCGAATTAATGTTTTCAATCAATACATGCCATGAGACTTTGGTAAAATAAATGTGGTATCTTTTTAATTATTTTGTATCAAAGAACTCAAGTTGTAATACCAATAAATTATTTGCTTTATGCCATATTGTGAAATTTTATACTTAAGCCATGTTGTTGATATATACATATGCATCGTGTCTGTGAAGTAGGATGCTGTGATTAGGACGTTGTGTGAATATCATGTAATTATACAGACAGGCCCCAGATAATGAAGGAATTCTGTTCCTAATTCTGTGTTTAAGTCAAATTTGTTCATGGAATAGTTAATTAAGGTTCATCTCCAATATCAGTTAAATATTTGTTTTATTATATAGTGTATAGTGTACCTTTTTGTGCATGAAAAAAATTAAAGAAAAACTTCCAGATACACTGAAACATCTTTTAACTTAACAATTACTAGCAATAATGTTTTGACATGCACCTATAAGTATCTCCCATTTGTTTTTATAAAACATTTATTGTTGTTTTATTGTTGTATGCCATGAAGTTGGTTCTGACTCACATTGACCCTGTATAGGGCTTCCGAGGATCATCTGGTGAGTTTGAACTGCCGACCTTTTGGTTCAAACCGACCTTTTGGTTCAGCACATGTACCCACAGCACCACATAGGTAACTCAAATGTTGAATACAATAGGCTTTGTGGGGTTGAAGCCAGGGACATTTATTAAGTTAGATATTGCCCAAACAGACATGCTGCATGTGACGGTGTGTGTGTGATCTTTCATAATAAAAATAGCAATACTATATTTTCTCAGTGAGAAAATGTCTGCTTTGCATTCATGTTTCAACTTTCCTGAAATCGGGATGCATTTTGTAATCGATGTAAATACTTGCAGATGATGAGTCATACATAGTCAATGATCTTTTCAAAATGTATGATATATACGAATAGCTCGCATTAACTAAGAATTTAGTTTGTGAACCTGGCCTGGCACAAAATTCACATTGTATTTGTAGCTATTGCTATTTCATTTGACTCAAATGTATAGAATGTTGTAAAATTTTGAACTTCTCGGATATTTATTCAACATTTATTCCTTGAGCCTTTATTACATGCCAGGCGTGATTCTAGGTTCATGGGCAAAATTCATGAACAAAGCAGACAAACATTCCTGAGTGTTCTTACTCACACCGATGTGTTCTAATTATTGCTTTTGTTAAATAAAACATTGAATAACCATCTAAGTTGTTTAGAATTTTACAAAGTGCTTAACATTTAAGTCGAATTAGATCACAGTAGCTACCAGTGTAATGTTTTACAAGAGGTAATATGGAAACGGCTGCAAGCATACATTGACAGAGGACTTCCAGAGGTTCAAGCCAGATTCAGAAGAGGCTGTGGAATGAAAGATATCATTTATGATGTCCGATGGATCTTGGCTGAAATCAGAGAATATCAGAAAGATGTTTACCAGTGCTTTATTGACTACACAAAGGCTTTCGATTGTGTGGATCATGACAAGCTATGGACAACACTGAGAAGCATGAGTATTCCAGAACACTTAATTGTGCTCATAAGGAATCTGTACCTGGACCAAGAGGCAGTTTTTCGAACAGAACATGGGAACACTGAATGGTTTAAAATTAAGAAAGGTGTGAGACAGGGTTGTATTCTTTCACCATACTTATTCAACCTGTATACTGAGCAAGGAGCTCTGATAGCATAGTGGTTACGAATCGGGCTATGAACCTTAAGGTCAGCAGTTTGAAACTATCAGCGGCTCTGCAGGAGAAACATGAGGCTTTCTGCTCTCATAAAGATTTACAGCCTCGGAAACACTGTATAGGGTTGCTATAGGTCGGAACCGATTCAACAGCACTTTACAACACAACAACTGAGCAAATAATCCAAGAAACTGTGTTCTATGAAGAAAACATGGCATCAGGATTGGAGGAAGACTATTAACAA
>NW_006408532.1:18888897-18891879 GCF_000296735.1 Chrysochloris asiatica | reverse complement strand
AGAGCAAACAAGTCTGTTTTGGAAAACATATATAGCCAGAATGCTCTTTAGAATTGCTTATGGTGATGCTTGGTCTCTTGTGCTTTGGGCATGTTGACAGGAGGGAAGATTACCTGCAGAAGAACATCATGCTTGGAAATGTGGAGGGTCAAGAAAAAAATGAAGGCTCTCAGCGAGATGGACTGATACAATGGCAATAACATTGAGCTCAAACATAACAACAGCTCTGATGATAAATCAGGACTGGGCAGTGTTTTCCCCCGTTACTCATAGGGTTGCTATGAGTCAGAATTAACTCGATGGACGTAACAACAACAATGATACACACACAATGAGATATTGTCTAACATTAAAGAATAATTATGATATATGGGAAATACTACAAAAACATGGATGAACCTAAATGATATTATGCTGAAAGAAAGTAGTCAATCACAAAAAATATCAAATATTTAATGATTGTCACTACTGTAAAAAAAAGAAAAAAAAAGGTTTTTATAAAGAAAGAATCATTCTTTATAAGATGGGAGGGAAAGAGAGGTGAAATCACTAGCTAAAGGGTAGATTTGTTTTACTTAGGTGAAGGGAAAAGCAATTTACAAACAATGAGATGGCAGCCAACATGACCAGTGGCAAAGGAAGATGCTGGGAGAAGCACAGGAGTCAAAGACAACAAAGATAAATAGTATTACACACAGTCCTACAATAACAGTAATAATAATCTACATAGAAAGACACCCAAGTGGAATAGGGATGGGAAGCTGAATGGAACTACACCCATGAGCATACATATAGGCTTGACAAAGGATATTTTTACATAAGCATTTATATGCAACTAGATCTTGAACATCATAGAGTATTGTTACTTGAATCAGTTCAACTCATAGCGACCCTGTTTAGGGTTTTCAAGGAGTGACTGGTGGGTTTAAACTGCCAACCTTGTGGTTAGTAGTCCAGTACTTACCCTACAATGCCACAACAGAGGACAAAATTAAGAAAACTTCTTAGACATAATCAAATACCTAGAGGAAATGAGTAGTGTGGTCTGGGAGCTCAGGATATTAATCTTGGTGGATACTAAGTCCAGTTGGCATCACATAGATCCCAAAGACAATGTTTTACATCCTAGTTTGTTGAATCACGATTGAGGTCACAAAAGCATGTGAGTGGCCATTTACTGTGCATCTATTGGTCTCTCCTGTCTGGAGCAAAGAAGGGTCAAGAAAACAAAAGACACAAGAAATTGATTGATCCAGAAGACTAATGGACCACATAAACCCCAGCTTCCACAATCGTGAAACCTGAGAACCAAATGGGGCCTGGCTACCACTGATGACCAGTCTAAATGGGATCAAAACAAGAGGTCCTGGACAGAATGGGAAAAAACTGTGTGACAGAACTCAAAATCATAGGGAAAAAAAAAAAGACCAGAGTTACAGTTCTGATATAGACTGGTGGAACCCTGGAAACTATAGCCCTTAGAAAACCCTTCAAGCCTGGAACTGGGTTCACACCCGTGACTCAGTTTTCTGCCAAACAACAGACAGGCCTATTGTTAAGTGCCATCAAGTCGGTTTTAATTCATAGTGACCCTGCATAGGGTCTCCGAGGTTGTAAATCTTTACAGGAGCAGAAAGCTTCATATTTCTCCCACGGAGCTGCTGGTACATTCGAACTGCTACCTTTTGGTTTAGGAGCCCAGCTTGTAATTCACTATGCTACTAGGGCTCCTAACAAGGTGAACAGTAACACCAGTGAGGTATGTACACCTTAGAAAATTCAAGTATGCAAGATCAAAAGTACAGCATTTTTCCAGGGATAAAGCTCAGAAGTCAAGAAGGAACAGAAAAGAAGGGCAAAGGGAAATGGCAAATGCAGGGGAACTGGGAAGAGTGCAGCCACATTGTGGAGATTGCAATCAATATCACAAATAAAATATGTATGAATTGTTAAATGGAAAACCAGTTTGCTCTAAATTTTCACCCAAACCACACTTTAAAAACAATCAAACAAACTAAATGGGACTGATTAGCCATATATACTCTTTAAAAGGGAAAGCAGAAGCATCTCTAGGAAATGTAAAAAAGTAATAGAGAAGTAAAAACAAATTCTGAGGGATATAAGAGACTTTGAAGGTACAAGATGAACATCAAAGTGCCAAGTACATGAAGGACAGTCCTTGGAGAGAAGGACATACAAATGCATTCAATGCCACTTTGCTGATTGTCAAAGCAAAGACAGATATTGAGAAAGTCTAAGCAGTCTCACTTGCTAAGGTAGAGGGAAAAAGTCAAAGAGAACTAGGAGACCGTAAACACCTGGGAGTATAGTGTGAACTCCACTTACTTTTGAGAGCTGTATCTGAGTGGAGGTGAACTGAAAATAGATCTGCCCTTCTGGAGAACGAAGTACTGTTTTTGAATTGAATTATTCTGATCCTTGATTGGACTGAATAGTCTTCTCCTACCCTAATTTCCTGTCAGGAGCAAGATAAATATACATTGGAGTAAGATAATATAATCATGAGGCTTACATTTTCACCATAATTTTTCATCTCATTAATGTCTGGCTTTCTATGAGATAAAGCTAAATAAATAAAAACCAGGAGAAAAAAGCCAGACAATAGAAAGATACACAGAAGATTCAGATATTAGAACTTACAATAGTGTGCATAATAGGCTAAGAAATTAGATGATAAGAGAAGATTTCAACATAGAATCTGAAAGTATAAAATAGAATCAAATGAAAATTGGAGAACAGAAAAAGAATAATTAAAATTAAAACTCAATGGGGGGCAGGGGGAACAAACAAGATGGCAGATCAGGTGGACGTATAGTAGAGAGCTTCGCCAACAACAACACAGAATACCAGACCAAGCAGGTTCAGGGGATGGTCCCAGAACTCTGAACCACATATAAAGGAATACTTAGAAGGTTGGAAGGCTCACAGCTGGGGGAATTTGTGGCAGAAGCAAGAAATCTA
>NW_006408532.1:18873636-18887896 GCF_000296735.1 Chrysochloris asiatica | reverse complement strand
CAATGAAGAAAAGATTGAAGTTGTCAAGGACTTCATTCTTCTTGGATCAACCATTAACACTCATGGAAGCAGAAGTCAAGAAATCAAACAACGTATTACATTAGGCAAATCTGCTGCACAAGACCTTTTTAAAGTGCTGAAGATCAAAGATGTCAGCTTGAGGACTAAGGTGTGCCTGACCCAAGCCATGGTGTTTTCAATAACCTCATATGCATGCAAAAGCTGGGCAGTGAATAAGAAGACTGTAGAAGAATTGATGCTTTTAAGTTATGTTGTTGGAGGAGAATATTGAAAGTGCCATGGGCTGCCAAAGGAACCAACAGATCTATGTTGGAAGAAGTGCAGCCTGAGTACTCTTTGGAGGCCAGGATAGCCAAACTTCGTCTCTCATACTTCAGACATACTATCAGGAGGGACCAATTTCTGGAGAAGGATATCATGTTTGGTAAGGTGGAGGTTCAGAGAAAAAGAGGAAGACCCCCAGCAAGATGGATTGGCAAAGTGTAGCATCAATGGGGTCAAGCGTGGCAACAATAGTGAGGTTGGCCCAGGATCGGGCCGTGTTCCATTCTGCTGTGCATAAGGTCACTATGAGACTCAATGGCACCTAACAACAAACAACAACAACCAGTGTAATGCTTATTTTGTGCAAGGCCAAGTCCTCAGTTATTTATATTAACAGATTATTGAAACTTTTTAACTCAATGAAATCTGTGCTATTTTCCCACCATTTTATAGAGAAGGAAAGTGAGGCTTTTTGCAATTCCCTGGTCAGGTCACACAGCTAGCCAATGATGGAGCTGTGGTTTAATTGCAACACATCTGGTTCTAGGCTCTGTGCTCTGAAATAGAATGCTGCACTGTCTCTGAAGGATTTTAGGAATTACCTAATCTAAATATACACCTTATTAGCGATTTCAAGGCATATTGGCAGGATCTGTGAGATAACGTCCTCATTATTCCCATCCCCAGTCTCACATTTCTGTATGCTCTGTATTTTATCACACCAGAAGGATATGAGAGGAGAGGTCAACAGTTCAATCATGGTAGGTTAGAGAGATTAGGAGTTTCTGCAGCGTTCAACAAATAATAAAATTAAGATAATACTGTTTAATTATATGTAAGGAACTGGTGGTCAATTTAACTTGTTTGGTATGATGTACCAAAACCAAACCAAACACTGCCATTGAGTTGATTATAGCAGCCTATAGGTGTGGTGCTGTAGGGTAAGCACTGGACTGCAAGGTCGGTTTAAATCACAAGGCTGGTGGCGCAAATCACCAGCCACTCCTTGGAAACTCTATACAGGGTCACTATGAGCTGGAGCTGATGTGACACCACTTAACAACAACAACATGGGACAAAATAGAATTGTGCCATAGGATTACCAAGGCTGTAAATGATTGTGGAAGCAGATTGCCCTATCTTTCATCTAAGGAGCAGCAGGAAGGTCATCCTGTGATCTTTTGATCACTGATCCACCTAAACTCCTTTTGGTGTGATATGTTGCTTTTAAGCATGGTCCAGTTGGTTCCCGTTCATAGCTAATCTGTTTAGGGTTTCCAAGGAATAGCTGGTATGTTTGAACCACCAACCTTCAGTTATCAGTCCAGTGCTGATCGTACAGCACCACACCAGAACTCTATTTGGTATAATATGTTATTGTTGTTGTTAAGTACCATGGAGTCATTCTGATTCATAGCGACCCTGTATAGAGTTTCTGAGGAGTGGCTGGTGAATTTGAAGCACTAATCTTGCTATTCAAATTGACCTTGCTGTCCAGTGCATTAACCCGCATCACCACACCAGGACTCCTTGGTACGATATAGGTCAGGTTAAACAAAAGTTATTAAATAAATCTAAACTGGCATTTATTTGGAGTTGCATACTAAAATAAGGTTGAGATTCCACTTATAATAAACAGAATGGAAATTTCAGAGTTCCTACAACAACAACAACAGCAATATTAGTTGTTGGAAACCCCTGATAGGCTTTCTGAGGCTGTAAATCTTTCTAGGAGTGGGAAGCATCATTTATCTCCTACTAAGCGACTCTTGGAATTGAACTATTTGTTCACAATCCAGTGCTTATCATGCAAAGCCACCGCAATCCCAATATATGGATATGTTGTTGTCAAGTGAGTTGGTTCTGACTCATAGCAATCCTGTATAGGATTCCTGAGGAATGGCTGATGAGTTTTGAACTGCTGATTTTACAAAAAAAACTCATGGGTAATGGTTGTACTTGATATGATAGGGCTTCTGTTTCTATTTCATAAGTTTCTTACTAAAATGTACAAGGATTACATAAAAGAATATTGCTACTAGTGTTCTTATTCATACATGAACAGGCTTATTTTTTAACATGCCTCTGTAACCAGGGAATACCTTCAGATAATGCTGTTAAGTAGGTTACAACCCACAGAGACCCTGTGTAGGGTTTCCAAGAAGCAATTGGTGAGTTTGAACCACTGACCTTGTGGTTCAAACCGACCTTAGAATGCTTCAAAAAAGAGGGCTAATCAAAACACTGTTTTCCACTGGATCTTCTGGGCCAGTTAAATTCAAGGCAGAGAGGTCAGCTCCGAAGGGTATGGTGACTGTTTTGTGAGATTCCCAAAAAAAGTAATCTCACTAAATTCTTCAGGGAAAGGCTAGAAAGATGTTGGTCAGAAGTGTATAGATGAAGGATATAACAAGAAACAGTAGCTTCACATTTTGATATTTTTGTTTAATGAAAGTATCTACAGTTTTATAGCAATACTTTTTGACGTATCCTTGTATTTTATGTGTAGTTTCCATGAATCAAGTGAAATTTTTCAGTATATCACCTACCATTTAGATAACAGAGTCTTGACAGATAAAATGAATTTAGTTTATGAATAACACAGTTTGATGGCAGTTTTGATGAATAAAAGGTTTAGGTTGAAGTGTTTCAGTATACCTGAAAATGCAGTAGTGAAGCACTTTTATTGTGTCAGTTATTCATGGTAGTAAATGCAAAATCAGTATCATTAACAGCACCTCTGTGGAGATCCATGGGCAGATTTTATGATCCTATACTCAGTCTCTTGATGAACCAGCCCCTTAGCATTATGGGTTTCTCCAATATTCCAAAGAGGTGACATGATCACTGACCACATTTAGT
This sequence comes from Chrysochloris asiatica, assembly GCF_000296735.1. Taxonomy (NCBI): domain Eukaryota; kingdom Metazoa; phylum Chordata; class Mammalia; order Afrosoricida; family Chrysochloridae; genus Chrysochloris; species Chrysochloris asiatica. Next base: position 18,884,749 of record NW_006408532.1, on the reverse strand, counting down.
TACCAGAATGATCTGCTATAAGGCAGGGCAGACTCAATCAGATGAGAACAATGGGCTCTTGTTGGAGCCATTTCCAATGTGTAGATATTAACAGATTGTTGGAATGACATCATGGCCTTTAGCACATGGTGATTGCTCTGAAATTAAGCAAAATTTAGTTCTTAAATGCAGTTATAGGAATGAGGAAAAGGAAATTGATCTTTAAATTTAAAAATGGTCTCATGAATGTAACATATTTCAGAAAGATTGCTTGAACAGTTGATGGGATGAGTAATATGGGAGAAGTGATACTCACATGAGATTTAGAGTCAAGTGACTCAAATGCACATGCTTAATTAGCCATGTATTGGTGATATGATTCAGAAGAAATCTCCTAATCTAAGTGTGATTCTCTCACCTGTAAAATTAGATTAATAAAACTAATTGCAAAGATGATCTTTGAGGATTAAAATAAGATAATATACTAAACGATAAAAATTTGAGAAGAGCTACGAAAACAGTGTTTAAAAATTGGCTTATAACATTATATGGGTTTTTCATCTCCTAAATTTTAAGTTTTCAATTTTTATTTAAATTTTATGGATGAAAAAAGACATACATCAGGTGAAACATCAACACAAATAAATTATCAAACAAATTGATTTTATGAGAAAAGAAGGTGAATAATGATAAACATTTTAAATCATATAATTGCTACGGTATACATTGACACAATTTATTATCTAGCCAATGTTTTGTTAAAAACTATAATATGTACTTTAATGACCTAGTGACATATTTAAACATCATAATCTATAGTTTTCACTTTGGCAAAACATGCCATTGAACTACATACATGTCCTACTACTTGATAATACTGTAGTGGCAGGTGACAGCCCCCCTACTGACTAGCAATGCAGATGAACCGAAACACCAAACCCAATGTCACTGAGTGGATTTTGACTCACGGCGATCCTACAGGACAGACATCTGTCTCATAGGGCTTTCCAGGTTTTCATTTTACAGAAGCAGACCGCCATATCTTTCTTCTGCAGAGCAGCAGGTAGATTTGAACTGTCAACCTTTTGGTTTGCAGATGGGCACTTAAGCACTATAGTCTCAGAAGATTAGCTCCTCAGTTTGGCAGGCACTCAAAATATGACTGCCTCCTCAAGGTAGAGTTTACCATGATGACACGAATGGAGAAAAGCTTTTGGGACCTACATTTGCTGATTGGGTACAAATCAAAATGAGGAGAAACAGCTACAAACATTCATTAATAATCAGAACATGGAATGTACAAAGTATGAATCTAGGAAAATTGCAAGTTGTCAAAATGAAATAGAATCCATAAAGATTGATATTCTAGGCATTAGTGAGATGAAATGGACTGGTATTGGTCATTTTGAAATAGACAATGTATAGTTTACTGTGCTAGGAATGAAAAATTGAAGAGGAATGGCATCACATTCATTATCAAAAAAGAACATTTCAAGGTCTATATTGAAGTATAATGAAGTAGAATAAGATCCACATGTCTACAAGGAAGACCAGTTAATACAACAATTATTCAAAATTACTCACCAACCACTAAAGTCAGTAATGATGAAATTGAAGAATTCTACCAATTTCTTCAGTCTGAAATTGATCACACATGCAATCAAGATTTATTGATCATTACTGGTGATTGGAATTCAAAGGTTACAAACAAAGAGGAAGGATCAGTAGTTGGAAAAAATGGCCTTGGTGGTAGAAACAATACTGGAAAATGCATAATAGAATTTTGCAAGTCCAATGACTTCTTCATTGCAAATGCTCTTTTTAAACAACATAAAAGATGACTATACACCTGGACCTCACCTGATAGAATACATGGAAATCCAATTGACTACATCTGTGAAATGAAACGGTAGAAAATCTTCATATCATCAGCCAAAACAAGGCCAGGGGCAGCCTGTGGAACAGACCATAAATTGCTAATATGCAAGTTCAGGCTGAAGCTGAAGAAGATTAAAATAAGTCCATGTGACCTTGAACATATCCCACCTGAATTTAAAGATCATCTGAAGAAAGATTTGATGCATTGGACACTAATGACCAAAAGCCAGAAGAGTTGTGGGATAACATCAAGAAGAAATATATGAAGAAAGCAGAAGGTCATTAAAAATACAAAAAAGAAGGAAAAGACCAAAATGGAAGTCAGAGAAGTTCTGAAACTTGCTCTCCAACATAGAGATACAGAAGCAAATGGAAGTAATGAGGAGGTAAAAGGACTGAACAAAAATTTTCAAAGGGCAGCACGAGAAGAGAAAGACAAATGTTATATTGAAATGTGCAAAGATCTGAAGTCAGAAAACCAATAGGGAAGAACATGCTCAGCATTTCTCAAGCTGAAAGAGCTGAAAAAATTCAAGCCTTGACTTGGAATACTGAAGGATTCCATGGGCAAAATATTGAGTGATGCACAAAGCATCAAAAGAAGATGTACCTAAAAGAAGTGGTTGATTTTCAGCCACTTCAAGAGTTAGCATATGATCAAAAGCCAATGAATGGTACTGAAGCAAGAAGTCTAAGGTATGCTGAGGCACTGTCAAAGAATATGGCTCTGGGAATTGATGGAATACAAATTGAAATCTTTCAACAAACTGATGTAGCACTAGAGGCACTCACTCATCTAAGCCAAGAATTTTTGTTAGGCAGTCATCTTGCCAACTGATTGGAAGAGATCCATATGTATATCTATTCCAAAGAGAGTGACCCAGTAGAATGTGGAAATCATAAGACAATATCATTAACACCACATGCAAGCAAAATATTGCTAAAAGGTAACTAAAAAACGGTTGTAACAGTGTATTGACAGAGAATTACCAGAGGTTCAAGATGGATTCAGAAGAGGATGTGGAATAAAGAATATCATTGTTGATGTCAGATGGATCTTAACTGAAAACAAGATACCAGGAAGATGTTTTCCTGTGCTTTTTGACTTTGCAAAGTCTTTCAATGGTGTGGATCATGAGAAGCTATGGACAACACTGTTAAGAGTGAGTATTCTGAACACATAATTGTGCTCTTGAGGAAACCGTACATAGACCAAGAGGCCTATGAAAAGAACAATGGGATGCTGAATGCTTTAAAATTAGTATAGGTGTGCACCAGGGTTGGATTGTATTCTTTCATTATAACTATTCAATCTGTATGCTGAGCACATGGATTATATGAAGAAGAACGTCATCAGGATTGGAAGAAGTTTCATTAACAACCTGCAATATGCAGATGATACAACCTTGTTTGCTGAAAGAAATGAGGACTTAACATACTTGCTAATGAAGATCAAAGAGCACAGCCTTCAGTATGGATTGCATCTTAACATTAAGAAAACAAAAGTCCTCACCATTGAATTAATAAATAACATCATGGTAAATGGAGAAAAGATTAAAGTTGTCCACAACATACTTTTGCTTGGATTCACTATCGACACCCATAGAAGCAGCAGTCAAGAAATCAAAGGACTTAAAGCATTAAACAAATCTGCTTCACAAGACCTCTTTAAAGTGTTCAAGAGCAAAGTTGTCAGTTTGAGGAATGAGGTGAACCTGACTAAAGCCATGATATTTTCAATAGCCTCATAGGCATGCAAAAGTTGGACAATGAATAAGGAGAAAAGTAGAAGAATTGATTTATTCTGAGTTATGGTGTTGGAGAATAATATTAAAAGTACCTTCTGAACTTTCAGAAGAACAAATCTGTGTTGGAAGAATTCCAGCCAGAATGCTTTCTAGAAGTCTAGATGGTGAGACTTCGTCTCTCTTACATCAGGCATAGTATCAGGAGAGACCAGTCCCTGGAGGACATCATGCTAGGTAAAGTGAAGAGTCAGCAAAAAAGAGGGAGAAATTGATTGGCATAGAGGCAGCAGCAATGGGCTCAAGTGTAACAATGGTTGTAAGGAGGCCCAGGATCCGGCAGTGTTTTGTTCTGTTGTGCATAAGCTCACTTTGAGTCTGAACCACCACAAAAATTTAAGTACTTCTTGATTGTCAGAATACACCTCCTAAAATCATAAAGAGCTTGTGAGGCTGTAGGTGGAAAGGTTTCAAGATGAAAACATACACAAATAGAACTCTGTTATTCTACATTTTTACATCTGACCCATAAATATGTTTTTGTTAGCTGCTGTTGAGCCCCCATTCATGCAATCCCATGCACAATGGAACGAAACACTGATTGATTCCTTGTCATCCCTATGATTGTCGAAGTGCCAACTATTAAGATCCACAGGGTTTTCACTGGCTGATTATGGAAGTAGATCAGACTTCTTTCCCTAGTCAGCCTTAGTCTGAAAATTCCACAGAAATATCTCTGCATAACAGCAACATGCAAAACTTCACCGACAGACACATTGTGAGTACAGTGAAGTGCAAAGGACAAGAATCAAATCTCAATCTCCCTCATGGAAAGTGACAATTTTACCATTGAACCAATATCCCCACATGCATAGGATTAATAAATGCTGAGGATATGGAAGATAAGATGTTGCATTCAAAATGTACCCCTTGTAGATTAGTAGTCCAGGTAGATGTTCAGTATCCATATAGATCAGTATCAAAAGCACAAATACCAGATTTTCTTTTCATCAAATTATAACGATCGTATAATGTTTACATTGAATTTAAGTACAGTTAATTTTTTTTCATAGTCCTTGATGTGTTTCTAATTGGAGAGGGACTAGTACTCACATTAATTTACATTTAAACTCTGAAGTTTTCAATGAATAAAAGTTTCGCACTAAATTATAGTAAGTGGATATATTTTAAACATTCCCTCAATTTAGTTTAGAAATAAGAATTTTGACAGTTTACTCTGCATCTATTGCTTACAGACTACAGTTAATCTATTAGTCCTTAACAACTTTGTAGCTATGTCATTTATTAAAGTATAATGAAAGGGCAAAATGAATTTCTAGTATCTCACAGGTATTGTTTAGTAAGTAAAAAAAAAAACAAAAACAAAAACAGAAATACTCTGAAAATCACATATTGTGATTTGAAAAATGTGAAAATTAGTGGTGCTTATGAGAAGGAAGCCACAGAAAGATGTATCTACATAGGAAAACTTTCTGCTGTTTTTTTAAAGAACTTGATGCTTTCCCAATCTTCCCATATAAGTAAGAGCCATCTCTATCACAAAGTTTATCATGTTTTCATTTAAAGAGCGTTAAGGAGAAATCCTGCTGTGTCATGGTAGGAGAAGCTATGGACCATAAGGTCTGTTTGAACCTTAAGGTCAGTGGTTCACACCCACCAGTTGCTTCTCAGAAACCCCATACAGGGTTGCTACAAGTCAGAACTGACTTGGTGGCACTTAACAATAACTAAAGAAAGTAGGATTTATAGAATTTCCCTAGGCTTTGAAAGAGCATGGAGATTATCAGAACAAAAATACCTCCGTTACAGGCCCTGGTGGGAATTTGTGTTTAAGGTTACCTTCTGCTAGAGGTCTGTTTTTAAGCTATTCAAATTAGACTTTTGGAGCCAAAAGGTAACCTTTCCAATATTAATACATGAGCACATTTAGTACATAAAAACTGTCCATATAACACGGTAGGAAAGTGACTTACCATTATGTTCACAGTCATGGGAGAGAAGAGATCCAAATTATGAGCGCTTCTTTTTGTTCACAAGAATAGCATAACAAGAAATGTGAGGCAGTGGCAGATCCTGTCTTTTTCTACAATTAGGGATTTGTTGAGGTTTCATCCTATTGAATGTGTACAACCAACCAACCATTCAGCCAACCCATGCAGTTTTAAAGATGTTCTAAACCTATCTCTTTGCTCTATAAATTAACCATGAAATTAAACCAAAGATACAGAAGAGATTATGTGAAGCATATCATGATCAAGTAATAAAAAAGAACAGACACTGGCAAAGTAAAATAAATAAAAGTAATGTGGAAAGGTAAATTGTATTGAAGACTAATATTCTATAGACTAATTGTTTCCAAGTGGCTTCCATTTTCATCGCGCTTCTTTCCTCCAGAGAGGGAGAGACCAATAGTTTCAATTAACATGAATGCTCATGAGCTCTTAAGATCCCAGTCACCATTCATTAAAGTAGGGTGCAGAACATTGTCTTTGTGGGACTATGCTATGGCAACTGCCCACGATGTCCCAGAGACTACGATCCTGAGCTCACATGCCAAGCAAATCATTTCCTCAAGGTGTTTGGTAATATCTAAGAAGTTTTCACATTTTTGCTACATGTGTACTCTATCACATTTATGGATTTGTTTGCAGTAAAGACTTATCATTGGTTTTTGGTATTGTTCTGAAGTTTATTTTTAACTGGTTTTAGAATATTGTGTTTTCACTCAGAATTTTAAAGTAGCTTTTCCACTGCTTGCGGTTTCCCTGAGTTCTAAAGGAAAACCCATGGATTTGAATTGCTGTTTTCCTCTATGTACTATATTGTTTTCCTTTGGCCTACTTGTTTTTGTGACTTTAGCTTTGATTTTCAGCTATGGAGTGATTATGTGCTTAGGTGTGACTTTTATCATATTTATTATGTCTGATACTTGCCAATCTTTTTGAATCTATACATTTTTTACTTTCTCTAAACTTGGAAAAATTCAGTTATTATTTCTACATGGTTTTGGGTGTGGCGCTGTGGGTTAACGTGCCAGACTGCAAAGCCATTTGAACTGCGAGGTTAGTGGTTCAGGCTCACCAGCTGCTCCTCGGAAACCCAATACAGGGTCGCTATGGGTCCGAACTGACAACAACAACTGTTCTATGATACAAGGTGACTATGAATATACAAATACAGAGAAATAAAGGGTGAGTCAAAAGATTTTGCTACAAAATCATAGAAACCTTTACTAAACAAAAATATCTTCTCCTTAGAGAATCTGATTACATGTATAGTAACATTTCTGGTAGTTTTACAAATTTCCTTAAGATTCTACTGAATTTTTAAAAATTATTTCTTTATTTTATTAAGATTGGATAATTTCTATTAATCCATATTTAATTTTAATAATATTTTATCACCCCCATTCTGTTATTAAGTCCACTGAGTTCTTTTAGATATTATATTTTTCACTTATAATATTTCCATATTTCTCTGTTATGATTTCCTTTCTTTCTTTTTCTAATTAACCAGTAACCAGTTGCTGAGGAGCTGTAGTAGCATAGTGGTTATGAGTTGGGCTGCTAAAGTCAAGGTCAGCAGTTCAAAACTACCAGCTGTTGCATGGGAGAAAGATGAGCCTATGCTCTGGTAAAGATTTACAGACTTGGAAACCCTATACAGGGTCACTATGAGTCAGAACTGACTCCATGGCACACAACCAACCCATCAACCAACCAGCCAATTGCTGCCTTGTTAATTCTGACTCACAGCAACAAGTAGGTCAAACTCCACTCAACTTTGTCTTGGCTTCCTACAACATGCATGATTCAAGGATCACCGTTAGACTGGAGACAGCATCAACACAGTGTTTAGAATCTGCCTATCACATGCATGGTTCAGGAGTTACCCTTACAATGAAAAGAGTATCAACACAGAGTTTGGGTATCTCCTTGTCTTGCTCTCCACTTCTGAAATTTCCTCCTCACTTTTCATTGGCTGTGAGTGCTGGAAACTCCATTACTCTTCCTCAGTTCACACAGTATGTGAATTTTCTGTTACTGATTTGGTTCCCTGTTCTATTCCACCACTGGGACCCACCAATTGGCCTACGTTGCAAAAACAAATGAAATATTTACCTGCACTGATTTTTTTTTTTTTTCTCTCTCCAAGCTCTGTCTCTCCTCAAAATAATGCATACTTTCTTTTCTTCTCCAGAACCGCCTAATAGTTGTTTTTGCACTTTGGTCAGCATCTATACATGTTATCTGTGGGAAGGTTGCTTTGATAAGGACTTAGTCAAAAACAGTGAGAAGTCTCTAAAAATCTGAATTTTGACGGAAATGTAAGTACCATCTGATGGGCATTCTAATGAAGCAAGGTTTGTGTGTGTGTGTGTGTGTGTGTTGTAGAAGACAGAAGATCATAAATAGAATTATTTTGATATCTTTCTAAAAGCTAAATGAGCAGGACACTACTGCCCTATAATACAAGGTAAGTGACTATGGATACACAAATACAGAGCTATTTAAGGGTGAGTCAAAAGGTATTGCTACAAAATCATAGACAAATATCAAAATATACAATTATTTCTTCTCAACATATCCTCCCTCTGGTTTATATGCTTCTAAAGGTGGGATTTCCATTTCTCTGCCCTTATTTAACAAATTCTGCATTCTTCAATTTGTACCACATCAAAATGGGAATTTCGTCATCTTCAAGAAACTCAAACCATGTTCATTTAAAATGTTATTTGAGGTTGGGGAACAAAAAGAAGGCTGATACTTCCTCAGAAATTTGGAAATATAAATACCTTATGATCCAGCAATCCCTCTACTTGATATTTATCCACAAGAAATACGAGCCACAACAAGAGTATATACATGCACACCAATATTCATAGCAGCACTATTTACAATAGAAAAAAGATGGAGACAGCCTAAGTGCCCATCAATGGAAAAATGGATAAACAAACTTTGGTACATTCACACAATGGAATATTATGCTACCTTGAAGAATAACAAGGAAGCTGCAAGCTACCACACAACATGGATGAACCTTAAGGACATTATGCTGAATGAAATTAGTCAGTCATAAAAGGAGAAATACTGCATAGGACCATTATTGTAAAAGCGTAAAAAAAAAAAAAACATAATAAAAGGAAAAAAAAGAAGCCTGAAGGGACAAGACTGGGGCTGTAGAACAGATGGGGTAAGGTTAAGATTTCCCAGTAAAATTTTCATAGAATAGCCCTTGTTGTTAAGTGTCATGGAGTTGGTTTTGACTCATAGTGACTCTGAATAGTGTTTCCAAGAAGCAGCTAGTGGGTGCTTGTGGTTAGAAATCTAGTGCTTATTCTATCACACCACACTTGTTGTTGTTGTTAAGTGCTGTTGGGTAGGTTCCAACTCTGTATAGGGTTTCTGAGGAGTAGCTGGTGGGTTTGAACTACTGACCTTGAAGTTCAAATAGACCTTATGGTTGAATGCTTATCCTATGGTGCCACACTAGGACTCTAGAATAGTCCTTGCTATCCTTGAAAACTAAGCAAGTGTATTGTGGTTGGAATAAAAAATTTCTCGGCACAATTTACCTGTCTTTTTTCTCATCAAGGCAGTTTTCCATTTTCTTAAAACTTCTTCCTAATAAGCACCCATGATTTTCCTGTGTCCTTGGAGAAAATCTATCAAGATAATCCCTTGGAAATCCCATACAGCAGTCAACATAATCATCTGAGTTAACCTCTCTATTTTCTATTTAACTCACTCAGCAGAAGCCACAGTTTTCATTGGAACTTGCTTTGAATGCACCCTAAGGAGGACTAAGAAAAGTGTATTACTGAAAACTGTTTCTGTAGCTATACACACTGATCACAGAGGCATGTTTAAACACTCTGTGTTTGGAATAAGCGAGTAGGTTTGAATTATTTTCCCTTCCACCAACTGAGAATGAAAATAGAACAAGGAAGAAGAAATATGCAGAAAGATGCAGTAGCAATAAAGTCATATTTAAAGGATGCTTCTTATTTGCTACTACTGGTTATTATTGTCTCTGTGGATTTATTAAGTGTCGCTAGGTGGCACAGACGTTTGAGCACTTGGCTACTAATCGAGAGGTTGGTGGTTCAAGTTTATTCAGAGATTCTTTTTAAGAAAGGCCTGTTGTTCTATTTCTGAAGGATCACAGTCATTGAAAATGCTGTGGATTGCAGTTCTACTTGGATACACATGTCACCATGAGTCATAATCTACTTGAAGACTGCTGGTTTGGAGTCTATTTAACATTTCTGATAAAATTATTTTTTAGGAGACAATTTGCCTTTCCACATTTCCTTCATTTTATTTTGCCAGTGTCTGTTCTTCTGTATAACTTGATCATGATGTGCTTCAAATAATTTCTTCAGTACCCTTAGTTTAATTTCATGGTCAAGTTATAGAACGAAAAGAAAGGTTTAGAACATCCTTAAATCTGCATGGGTTAGCTGATTAGTTGGTTGGTTGTGCACATTCTCTAGGACAAACTCTCAACGTTGTATTACAACAAATTGCCCAAGCAAACATAAGAATCTAGTTATCTTTTAATAAGTCAAGCATTAGAGTACTTAATATTATTTTCTAAAACCAAATATTTTGCAATCATTCTTGACTACTCCTCCATCTCATTTTCACATGCAATACATGAGTAAGACTAATTGCTTTTACCTAAAAAAAAAAATCCTAAATCTACCCATGTCCCCATCCAGTATCTAACCCAAACCATTAGTATCTCTTTCCTGGTAAATTACAATAACTTGCCAACTGGTCTCCCACTTCCATTCTTGTCACCATGAGCACTCAACTTCAGTTAACTCATCTATCAGTTGGGACAGTGATCTTTTATAACTACAAGTCAGATTAGACTATATACTGCTTAAAACACCATTCAGTGACTTTCCTTGGTCATAACATAAAATCTAAATGACTTGCCATGTCATACAAGGCCATGCATAACCTGTCTGAAGCCCTATAATATAGCCTTGGGACACTCTCTCCCTTAGTCACTCTGATCTTGTCACACTGGCTTATGTCATTTCTAAGGTCACACCACACCAGCCTCTTTCAGGGCTTTTTCTATTTTGCTTGTATTTTGTTAGCACTGTAGAGGAGTCCATTCCAACTCATAGCAACACTTGCTCAGTCCTGTGCCATCCTCACAATCATTGCTAGGTTTGAGCTCTTTTTGACAGCCTTTGTCACAGTTCATCTCACTGAGGGTTGTCAGCTCTTTCACTGACCCTATACTTTATCTACAATGTCCTGCTGGGACTGGTCCTTCCTGATAGCATATCCAAAGCAAATGAGATGAGCTCTCACCATTACTCACATCTAAAGAACATTCTGGATATACTTTTTCCAAGACAGCAAGAAATCAAATGACATAGTATTGGAAAAATTTGTTACAAAAAAACAAAGCTGTCACTTTGAGAACTAAGGTACACCTGGCCTAGCTATGGTATTTTCAAGCACTTC
>NW_006408532.1:18870713-18873020 GCF_000296735.1 Chrysochloris asiatica | reverse complement strand
TTTTCTCCCTTACAGAATATAAACTCTATCAGACAGTTTGAGTGTCACGTTCCTTGTTGCATGCTTGGCTCAAATGGAATCCTGACCATGTAGTAACTGTCAAATAAATATTGAAAGAATTAAGGGAACAATGAATAAACAAATAAATAAAAAATATATTTAGTAAATGCTATTTGTGAACTAAAATCTACAGTTTTTTCTTTCTTTTCTATAAATTTCAGAATTTTTAATTTAAAATAAAAAGAACATAAAAATGATTAAATAGTATGCCAATAGATATTTCCTACCTAGATGTCTGGATAACTGATGATCAAAATGATATAATTGACCTACAATCAATGACTATAATTTTCTTTTTGCCAATTACAATGGTTTTGTCCAGTAGCCATATACATTTAGCTGTTGCTTTTCTTTTATTACTTATTACTCTATTTTTAAGCTTTTAACTACTTTTTCATTCTCTGATATATGACTAATCTCTCATGAAGTCCTGGTGTGGCATTGATGGATAAGCATTGGACCTCTAATCAGAAGGTCAGTGTGTCAAACCCACCACCCACTCCTTGGAAACCCTATACAGGGTCACTATGAGTCAGAACTGACTCAATGTCACTTAACAACTCATGGAATAACATAGACATTTTCTTTAACTTTTAAAATTAACTTACTCAAAATACATTGATGAAATGTGTGTTCCTTAATTTTTCTTTCTTTAGTAGAATAATTTCTATTATAAATTAACATACTTAGACAAAGGGGTACACAATTCCTATTTAGAAAAAATTATTGATTGTTATTCCTGCATTCCACTTATTGAAAGAAAACTTAATCTTCTCGGAAAGCACCCTGCCATTTCACAGGATCCATAGCCTCATGGTTTTCTTTCATATTAAAAAGATAGGTTAAATATGAAATAGTAAAACACAGCATGTAAAACTTCATGCTAAGCAAAAATAAGGCCAAAAAGGTTACCATGTATCCATAGAATGGTTATCACATTATTAAGATGTTTCCTATAAAAATCATATTTGAATGCAAAATGTAAAACCATTTAAAAATGTATTTTGCAGTTTGTTAACTGTAGGCATCCACATTTTCTTCTAGCACATAATTTGCTTCTTTGATTAGGTCGGCAACATTTGCAAGGATCCATGGAATATAAGGAAGAAAAAAAAAACGTATAGCAGTTATTTCTCAAGATTGGCGAAATCTGGTCCACCTTTAGTGTAGTTTCCTGAGATTTTTACCCCAGTGAAGTCAAAACCAGGATTTTCTTTCTGGAATCTTTCCAATGTAAGTTTTCTCTGCATTTGGTCTTGTACCTAAGGATCAGCTGCATACTCAGATTCTAGAAGAGAAGTCCAGCAATTTGCTGCTTCTCTTTTTGTCTTTGTAAGAACAATATGGATCATTTTTCTGTCTTCCAATATCATGTTCCTTCATCAGCTGTTGTAGAATCAGAGTTTGACCTTGAGGATCTCGCGGCCACCCATGGCCAGAGCCACATGGGGGCTATGCAGGTCGCATTTCATGTCCTGGGCACAAGTGCCTAGTGGCACTTGAACTTCAATGAACACCTCCTCCAAGGTCTGGCACCACTGGCCCCACAGCGTCCCGCAAGGAACCACTCCACTAGGCCATAATCAAGTAGCCTCCAGGCAAATCTAGTTTTTTTTTTTTTTTTAATAAAATCTCTATGGTGACTTTCATGAAAACTTTTATAAGATTTTTTACTCTTCTTATTTCAACAGTACAAGAGCTTCCCAGAATTCAGATTGGAACTGGAAAGAATCCAGGAAATTTTGAATTCTGCACAGGGCCTTCCAAATGCAACAGTGTCCCCAGGGAAGATGAAATCCTGGGATTAGGATGGAAAAGCAGAACAACGGAATAAAAATAAACTTATAATTATAATCCTTTCTCATGATTTTACAGTGCCCAAATCATTTATGAGGAATCCTGGTGTGGCACTTGGGTTAATGCAATGAATTGCAAGGTCTGCATGAACCGTAAGGTTGGCTGTTCAAGCTCACCAGCCACTCCTTGAAAACCCTATAAAGGATCATTATGAGTCAGAATTGACTCAATGGCACTTAACAATAACAACAAAAATCATTTACTGACATAAACTTCATCACCTTTTAAGCAAATGTCCTTCTGATACCAGAATTTATAATACAAAGCAAATAATCTATGTTGTTAGGTGCCATCAAGTCAGTACCAACTCATAGTGACCCTATGAGTTAAACAAAAAACTGCCTGGTCCTGGGCCAACCTCACAATCATTGCTACACCTGAGCCATCACT
>NW_006408532.1:18869632-18870613 GCF_000296735.1 Chrysochloris asiatica | reverse complement strand
TGGGGTCGCTATGAGTCGGTTCCGACTCGATGGCACCTGACAACAACAACAACAACAACAACATAAATTCCAGAATTTTAAATTTAAAATAAAAAGAACATAAAAATGATTAAATAGTATTCCAATAGATATTTCCTACCTAGATGTCTGGATGACTGACAATCAAAATGATGTAATTAACCTACAATCAATGACTATAATTTGCTTTTTGCCAATTACAATGGTTTTGTCCAGTAGCCATATACATTTAGCTGTTGCTTTTCTTGTATTACTTATTATTCTATTTTTAGGCTTTTAACTACTTTTTCATTTTCTGATGTGTGACTAATCTCTAATGGAGTCCTGGTGTGGCACTGATGGATAAGCAATGGACTGCTAATTACAATGTCTGTGGGTCAAACCCACCACCCACTCCTTGGAAACCCTATACAGGGTCACTATGAGTCAGAACTGACTCGATGTCACTTAACAACTCATGGAATAACATAGACATTTTTTTAACTTTTAAAATTAATTTACTCAAAATACATTGGTGAAATTTTTTTTCCTTAGTTTTTTTTTTTCTTTAGTAGAATAATTCCCATTGTAAACTAACATACTTAGACCAAGGGGTACACAATTCCTGCTTAGAAAAATTTATTGATTGTTATTCCTGCATTCTTATTCAAGAAAACTTAATTTTCTTTGAAAGGACCCTGCCATTTCACATGATCTATACCCTCACATGATCTATACCTTGTGTGGCGCTGTGGACTAATGCGTCCGACTGCAAAGTCATTTGAACTACAAGATCAATGGTTCAAGCTCACCAGCTGCTCCTTGGCAACCCTATACAGGATCACTATGGATTAGAATCCACTTGACCACACTTAACAACAACAACAACATACCCTCATGGTTTTCTTTCATATTAAAAAGATAGGTTAAATATGAAATAGTAAAACATAGCATGTAAAACTTCATGCTAAGCAAAAATAAGGC
>NW_006408532.1:18866976-18868952 GCF_000296735.1 Chrysochloris asiatica | reverse complement strand
ATGTATATAGTGGCTTTCATGAAAACTTTTATAAGATTTTCTACTCTTCTTATTTCAACAGTACAAGAGCTTCCCAGAATTCTGATTGGAACTGGAAAGAATCCAGGAAATTTTGAATTCTGCACAGGGCCATCCAAATGCAACAGTGTCCCCAGGGAAGATGAAATCCTGGGATTAGCATGGAAAAGCAGAACAACAGAATAAAAATAAACTTATAAATATAATCCTTTCTCATGAGTTTACAGTGCCCAAATCATTTATGAGGAATCCTGGTGTGGTGCTTGGGTTAATGCAATGGATTGCAGGGTCTTCATGAACCGTAAGGTTGGCCATTCAAGCTCACCAGCCACTCCTTGGAAACCCTATAAAGGATCATTATGAGTCAGAATTGACTCAATAGCACTTAACAATAACAACAAAAATCATTTACTGACATAAACTTCATCACCTTTTAAGCAAATGTCCTTCTGATACCAGAATTTGTAATACAGAGCAAATAATATATGTTGTTAGGTGCCCTCAAGTCAGTACCAACTCATAGTGATCCTATGAGTTAAACAAAAAACTGCCTGGTCCTGGGCCAACCTCACAATCATTGCTACACCTGAGTCATCACTGCTGCCCCTGTGCCAATTGATCTCACTGGGGGGGTCTTTTTTTCTGACCCTCCACTTTACCAGACATGATATCTTTCTTCAGTGACTGGTCCCTCCTGATAAAATGTTCAAAGTATGACAAATGAAGTCATACTGTCATACTAGCTTCCAAGGAGCTCTCTGGCTGTACTTCTTCCAACACATTTGTCCTTTTGGCAGTCCATGGTACTTGGAATAATCATAACTCAATGCATCAATTCTATCTTCCTTATGCACTGTCCAACTTTTGTATGTATATGAGGTTACTGAAAATTACCATGGCTTCAATTACCATGGTCTCCAAGGCACACTTTAGATATCAAAGTGATATCTTTCTTCTTAAACACTTGAAAAAGGTCTTTGACAGCAGATTTGCCTAATGCAATATGTCACTTGATATCATGACTGCTGCTTCCATTAGTGCTGATGGTTGAGGTGAGCAAAATGAAATCTTTGACAACTTCAATTTTTTCTCCATTAATAAAGATGTTATTTATTGGTCCAGTGGTGAGGATTTTTGTTTTCTTTACACTGAGATGCAACCCATTAGCTAAGGCTGTGGTCTTTGATTAGCATCAGTAAGCATGTTAAGTCCTCTTCACTTTCAGCAAGCAAATATGTATTATATGTATATCGCAGGTTGTTAATGAGTCTTCCCCCAATTCTGATACCACATTTTTTTTCCTGTTTTCCATTGTCTCCGATTATTTGCTCAGCTTGAATAAGTATGGTGAAAGAATACAACCCTGTTACACACCTTTCCTAATTTTAAACCATTTGGTGTTCTCTTGTTGTGTTTGAACAACTGACTCTTGGTCTCTGACAGGTTACTTATGAGCATGATTAAGTGTTCTGGAATACTCATTCTTCAGAATGTTGTTCATAGCTTGTCATGATCCACACAATCAAAAGCCCTTGCATAGCCTATAAAGCACAGGTAAACATCTTTCTGATATTCACTGCTTTCAGCCAAGATCCATCTGATGTCAGCAATTATATCCTCATTCCACATCCTCTTCTGAAACTGTCTTGAACCTCTGGACATTCTTTGTCAACATATAGTTGCAGCCATTTCTGTATTACCTTTAGTAAAACTACTTGCATGAGATATCAATGATATTGTCTGATGATTTCTGCATTCCGTTGGGTCACCTCTCTTTGGAATGGGAACAAATACAGATCTCTTCCAGTTAGTTGGCCAAATTTCTTGGCAAAGATGAGTAAGTGCCATCTTTAAACAAAAACATCAGTTTTTGTAAAGATTTCAATTTGTACTTTATCAAATCTCAGTGCCTTATTCTTTATTAGTGTCCTCAATACACCTTGGACTTCTTTTTTTAG
>NW_006408532.1:18856820-18864991 GCF_000296735.1 Chrysochloris asiatica | reverse complement strand
CATATATATATTTAAGTGACATGTTATCTATTCTTTCAGATTCTTTAAATAGCTGACCCCCTTCTATGGGCCATATAGGTTTTACTGACTATGGATAGAAAATTCAAACCCAGTGATCACATAGGTCTATAGACTCATGTGTGACTTATTGGTTGTTGCTGGTTGTGGTGTGCTATCGAGTTGATCTAGACACATAAAGACTCTGTATAGGGTTTTGAATGGAGTCCTGGTATGGCACTGTAGGATACACACTGGACCGCAAAGTCAGTTTGAAACATAAAGTCAGTGTTTCAAATTCACGAGACACTCCTCAGAAATCCTATGCTGGGTCGATCATGAGTTAGAACTGACTTGATGACACTTAACAAAAACAAGAAGAGGGTTTCTAAAACTGTAAATAACTAGGAAGCAGACCTTTGACTTAGCAGCCCCAAACATAAATCACCATGCTATCAGTGCTCCTTTGGATTATTGCTCTATAGTTCCTGCTCACTCAGGCTCCAGGTCCAGGTGTTTAACACCTGATTTCACAGAGGAAAGGCCCCACCCTGCATCATACCACACCTAATTGGTCCTGTTCCAATCACCAACACTTACTTCTTTGTTATGTAATTCCAGCTTCCCACTGAGTTCTTAGAATATTTTCTTTCCCTCTTGATGAGACATAGCTCTACTGTGAGTTACCTCTTTGTTCTGGTTTGAGCTATAAACTGTCCACCTCCCTATGGTGTGCATGTGTACATGTGTATAGGTACACACACACACACTGAGATACACTTTTTTAGGCAGGGAAAAAGATTTCACTTTATGAGACTACATTTTCAATTTTTCCTTTCTTCTCAGCCAGCCTCTGGTACAATAGGTGGACAAGATAAACCCTTAGTCATGATGTCTCTCACTAGGGTGACCAACCACCACAGAGTCCAAATTGCTTTTCAGTAAAGTAAAATGTGATCTTTATCTAAATTCCCATGAGTGATATTTCCCTTCTGCTTTTTTAATTGGAGAAAGTATATAAAGATTTACAGAGCAATAAGAAATATATGGAATCCTAGTGTGTTCTTGTAGGATCAGTAATGGACTGCGAACTGCAAGGTCAGTAGTTCAAACCCACCAGCTGGTCCTCGGCAACCTCTTACAGGGCTGCTATGAGTTGATATAAACTCAACAGCACTTAAAAACAAGAAATATATATCATCAAACAAGTCTTACTTAGTATTAATAGCAAAAAACAAAACAAAACAAAAACCTCCTTTTAGCTCAATATATCCCATTCAAAAAGAGAACATTGCTTTTGATGAAAGAAAAAGAAGAGGAGAGAAGAGAAGGGAGAGAGCAAAAGAGAAAAGGAAGATACAGAAAAGAGGAAAGGAAAAAAGGAAGGAAGTGAGAGAACGAGAGAGGGGAAAGAAATTGAGAAAGAAAAAAAGAAAGTGAGAGAAAGAGAGAGAGAGAGAAACAAAGAAACAAAGAAAGAAAAGGATTTTTTTCTGCACTCAAAGAAAGAAAGAAAGTAGCAAGGAAACCAAGAGGAAAACCACAAGTGCTTTGAATTCCAGTGGGACTGGATGAAATCAGAATGAAGACTATGAAGACATAGGAAGTGTTTATTCTCTAATCAAGAATAGCATTTAAGAATTCAGAAAAAAACAACTGGAAGGATATCACAGTTGCATTATCTCCATCAGTAATCTTCAATCATAATGATCAATACAATAACTAATTTTCAATTATTAGAATAATCGTTTATAACCAGTGGTAAAATATCCATTAGCTTTCATTAACCTTGTTATATTCAATTTTTTAAATGTACTTCAACGCATCTAACATTTACTGTATTCCTATAATCCCCATCTTTTAGATTTACTTTCTTGTTTACAAAATCCCTCCCTGTAAGTGATGTCTTAGTTATAACCTCAGCTATTCTGCTCCCAAGACTTAATACAGTCGTAAAGAACACACAACTAACATTGCAATAGAAGAAGGAATGTTTCCTACCCAAAAGTCTGGCAGAGTGTATAAAAGAGATCAGAAAAATAACTTTTAAATTGGGATAAAGTGTTCTGAAAGCAATCACATTACAGTTGAATAACAATATTTGTCCTATGAATTAACCTTGAAATTAATTAATTTTTTTTAACTCTATAGAAACTGATAAATCACCATAGATTCTATAGGAAAGAAATAGTTCAAGATGACTTAGACGTTAATGAGTTAGTAAGTTAGGTTCAAAGTTCAATAAAGCTATTATTGTACATTGGTGGTGGTTGGTAGTTATGTGCCGTGGAGTTGGTTGTGACTCATAGCCACCCTGTATAGGGTTTCCAAGGCTGTAAATCTTTACAGAAGCAGAAATCTTTCTCCCACAGAACAGCTGGTAGTTTCGAACCGGTGACCTTGAGGTTAGCTGCATGACTTGTAACCATTATGCTACCAGAGCTCCATAAAAAGTCTTTTCTGAGAAAAATCATTTGATATTTCAAATCTTGGAAGAGAATTAATTTTATGACAAAAAATGTCTGATAAAAAAAAAAAAAGTTTTGCTTTTTTGTTATTAAGTGCCGTTGTGTCACTTCTGACTCATAGTGACCCTGTATAGGGTTTCTGAGGGGCAGCTGGTGGGTTTGAACTGCCTACTTGGCGATTCGAATTCCAGTACTGACTATAGTGCCACACCAGTAGAGTACTGAAATTCACAGCATCATAACAAATTAGACGTTAGCTAAAATCATTTTGACTTACCTTAACAAAATATTATATCAGAGACATAAATTATGACTTAGAGAAATTATTAAAATAAGACTCCTATTGGTTGCAATATTAATTACTAAAAGTATTAGCTTAGTGGTTATGAGTCAGGCTGCTAACAACAGTCAGCAGTTAGAAAATCAGTGGTTCAGCGCGTGAAAGATGAAGCTTTCTGCTGCTGTAAAGATTTACAGCCTTGGAAACCAGATACAGGGCTGCTATGAGTCAGAACCTTCTTCCCTGAGCATAACCGTCACCATTGGCATTGTGGTTCAAACAGGCCTTGTGGTTCAAACAAACCTTAACGATCTAGTGCATATCCTACAGCACCACACCAGGATTCCATTTAGAGTACAGGTAGAAAATTCCTGCGAAACATGCTGCTAAATATCCTTTTAAAGTCTCTATTGTCTGTTTTGGTAGCGTAGTGGTTACGAATCGGGCTGCGAACCTTAGGGTCAGCGGTTCGAAACTACCAGCCGCTCCGCGGGAGAAAGATGAGGCTTTCTACTCCCGTAAAGATTTACACCCTCGGAAACCCTGTACAGGGTCGCTATGGGTCGGACCCGACTCGATGGCACTTAACAACAACAACAACAACAATTGTCTGTTTTATAAATTTACCTTTAGAACTCTTTTTGTGCCCTCGATTAAGCACTCAGTTGCTTGAAAATACAGACTGCAAAATCAAGCTACCTCTGAATTTATAGTTTCAATTTTCCCTGGCATTTCTGGAGCATTTAAAATTTTTTCAAAACACAAATCTCTGAATTTCAAGTATTTGCTATTATTTACAAGATGCTTTGCATTTTAAGTACACTTTATTGCTGCTTTTTACACCAATCATACTAATACTAGTTGTTCTATTTTATAGATCAGAAGGCAAAGGCACCAATAATCCACAGTCAAAACCAAAGGTATCTTTTCTTATTAGGCTGTCAGCACAGTGGAAGAATGTTCCAGTTGATCAACACATAGCAGGAGCTTTCGTCATAGTGGAAAAAATGAAACAGGTCTTATCGAAATGTGGAAGAGAGGTTCAGAACCCCTGAAAAAATAATCAAAGAATTGTTGGAAATTTTTTAGTAAGCACAGTAAACACCAATGAAATTTTCCATGTTGATGAATAAGGACTTGAGAGACATTTTTATCCATTCTTATTTATTTATTTTGCCTGATTTTGTCACTGGGGCAAATGACTCAGTCAATGAAAATAAACTGAAACAGAGTGAGGTATAGTATTAATGCTAATTCCGATTGTTGTTGTTGTTAAGTGTCATCTCGTTGGTTCCAACTCATAGCAACCCTGTATGGGTTTCCAAGGAATGTCTTGGGGATTTGAACTGCTGACATTGTTGTTTAAACCAAAGTTTCAGTCCAGTATACCATTCTGTAACATCACACTAGGTTGACTGTTATCATAGTTTTGTTTCGTTTTTAAGAAAGACTTCTTTCATCAAACTTAATCTTATTCTTAAAAGTCAAAATATAAAACATACTAAAACAAAAATAGTAACAAAAACAAATGCTATAGAGTTAGCTGGATGGAGAAACTGGAGTTTTTAAAAAAAGTGAATCTGTGAGAACCTCCATGTAATCTAGTCTATGAGGATTCAGTTTTTAATGCTTATGAGGTACACTACTCCCATTCTATTTAGGATGGGCTATATAACAACAACATATAATATTGGGAGTTCTTGGGTGGTGTTTAATATCTTAAGCTGCTCACCTAAAGGTTAAAGGTTTGAGTTCACTGAGAAGCACTTTGGGAGAAAAGCTTAATGACCTACTACTGAAAATCAGTCCTTGAAAACCCAATGGAGAGTAGTTCTTCTCTGACATGCATGGGGTCACCTTCAGTCAGAATCACCTCAACAGCAACTGGTATGTAACATAACCTCAAATCATAAATTATGGTATAAGAGAAGAATATTGAAAGTACCTTGGATTGCCAGAAGGACTAATACATCTGTCTTGGAAGAAGTACAGCCAGAATGCTCCTTAGACGTCATTATGGAGACTTCCTCTCTCATACTTCAGACTTACTGTATGGAAGAACTAGTCCCTGGAGAAGGACACCGTGCTTGGTAAGTGGAAGGTCAGTGAAAATGAAGACGATCCCTAATAAGATGAACTGGCACAGTGACAACAGCAATGGGCTCAAACGAAACAACAGTGAGAATGTGTTTCCTTCTGTGCATAGGGTCACTGTGAGTCAGAACTGATTGGACAGTCTCTAACAACAACAAATCATAAAACTGATGAATGGTGAGTTACAGTTAGAAAGCCTGGTTCTGAATGCTCAAGTACGTCTTATCTCTCCAGGTATTGCAATTAACTTCTTAACTAATGTATGGACTGCTAACCCTAAGGTCGGTGGTTCAAACCAACCAACTGGAAACTACATACAGGGTTGCTATGAGTCAGAAATGACTTGACAGCACTGAGCAACAATAACAGTAGTGTTGGTTGTACAACACCGAGTTCGTTCCTACTCATAGCAACTCTGTATAGGGTTTCCGAGGCTGTCAGTCTTTACAGGAGCAGAAAGCCTGACTGGTAAATTTGAACTGCAGACCATGCGATTAGCAGCCCAGTTTGTAATCCACTATGCTACTAGGACTCCTTGACCAACAACAATTATTGTTGTTGTTGTTGTGAAGTGCTGTTGAGTCAGTTCTGACCCATAGCAACCCTGTATAGGGTTTCCAAGGAGCAGTTGGTGAGCTTGAACCACCAACCTTGCAATTCAAATGGCTTTGCAGTCTGGCGCATTAACCCACAGCGCCACACCAGGACTCCAAACAACAATAATAGACAACCCTAAATTCAATGTATACCAAGGGAAAGGATCAAGTATGTTTCTCTTACTTTTTATAGGGAAAAAGCGTTGCTTATGTAATGATATTGTTGTTGTTGTTCAGTGCTGTTGAATCTGTTTCTATTCAAGCAACCCTGTATAGGGTTTCCAAGGTTATAAATCGATATAGGACTAGAAAGTCTCATCTTTCTCCCATGGAGCAGCTTGTGGTCTCAACATTGACTTATAGTTCACAGTGCAGTGTTCATCCCACAGAGGCACAGCGCTCCCACATAATGATGTACAAGTATATTTATTTGAAAGGATGATCAGTAGCATGGTGAAAGGTGACCTGGTGATATTTATACACAGTTTCTTGCACTCTTCACCATCATTAAGATTGTAGTTTATGTATATAGTAAAATTGATTAGAACACTGGAATAATTATAGGTTTGGTTTCTGTATGGTCCACATAATATAAGTTCCTTCACCGGCTTTCAATAAAAACAGCTAATTATCATTCAAATACTAAAGGCTACAGAGTTATGATGAATTGGTTTCTTCAATTTTGAATGCTTGCTAAAAACAGATACCAACATTATGCTGGTCACTTTCAACTTAATGTATATTTATAAAAATATTCTATTTTTAATATGAATGCCATTAATAACCATACATGCCATGATTCAGTTTCAATTTTCAAGTTTTCTTATTTTGTTTTGTTTTTAATAGTTAAATTTGAGCAAACTATTTTACTTAGCACATTATGTTATCTGTTACTAAGATTGCATTAACTCCAGGTTAATAGCTAAGATTGTTCTCAGAGTCAGTATTTAAAACTCTAATTACTTAATCACAGGAATGGTGCAGTTTAAATCCAACAGAGTTTAAATAGTTGGAGCTTAGGGGACAACCTTGAGCAAAATTATGTTTGTTTAGAAAATCTTTATAAAGCTATATCCTAAATGAAATTATTGAATCATTTGTTAAAACATTGTTATGTGACATCGAATCAGTTCTGGTTCATAGTGACCCTATGTAGGGTTTCCAAAGCTGTAAATCTTTTCAGGAGCAGAAAGCCTCATCTTTCTCCCATGGAGCGGCTAGTGGGCTATGTCTATATATTTTTTCACAAATTATCCATGGTGCCATATGAAGAAATGAAAATGAAGAAAAGTTGCACTGCAAAAAACACATTTTTTTCCAGTCTAGAAATGAGAAAAAAATTAAATTTTATAAAAATTTTAAGTTTGTCAACTGTAAATAAATATGTTCTAAAAATAATAACATCACTTTCCCTCTGCCATCAGGTTTCTTCCTGCTGATAGCAACCCTACAGAGAAGAATAGAACTTCTCTTCAGTGTTTCTGAGACTGCAATCTTTATGGGAGCAGGCAGCCTCATCTTTCTCCCTCATAAAGAATGGTGGATTTGAACCACTGATATTACAGTTATTAGTACACTGCTTAAACCACTGGGACACCAAGGGTCCTTGAAAATGTTGTTGTTGTTGTTGTTTTTAAGACACGGAAATAAAAATTGGGTATAACAGTCCTGTTCCTCCAGGTTACACGGGGACAACGACACAAAGGGTTGTTATTTTTACAGCCCCAAGAGGTGCATCAGGCAGGATAAAGCACTAAGAATGCATGGTCAAAATTCATGCTTAGGATATATTTTAACTTTTACAAACTCAAATGTTGCATAAATATAAATACAGTCAGAGCTAGCACATACATATTAGGTTAGGAGAGAATACAAATGCATTTTGAAAGTTCAAAGTTATAGAAAATTTTGCACATAGACAATGGTGAAGGCTGTGCGGCATTGTTGAGTGCAATTAATGCCACTGAACTGTACATGTCCAAATGGCAACTGTTATTAGATATATTTGCTACAATAAATAAATAACTCCCAGAATCTCAAAATCATAATGAGCTTCAAGTGTCATCTAATACAGCCACTTACTTTTCTAGTTCTTGAATCCTTCTCACCATGTCCCAGTCTGTTCGCAATTTAACTTTTGTCCAAATACCTTATTCAGTTGTTAGCAAGTTGGTCCTGACTATGACGCGTCAAAGTAGAATTTTGCTCCATAGTTTAAATGATCATTTATTCAGAAGCATATCACCAGGTCTTTCTTTCAAGGTGCCTCGTGGTGAACTTGAACCTCCAAACTTTTGGTTAGCAGCAAGCACGAACCACTTGCACTACCTAGAGACTTCCCCAACCACCTCTAGGATCTGAAGAGTTGACTAGTGTTAGGCATCGAGTTAAACATTTCCATCAGGAAGTAATCTAATCTTAACTATTTTTCAGGATCCTGTTGTATACTGTGATTTTCCAACTGCACAGCAAAGAATCCCTCATTTGCTAATGAAAAAATGATGCTGAGAAGTTTGGGCACCTAAAAACAGATAATTACATATGTACAAACATCTTGTCCTATGAAACATTCTGTAAGAATGTGCCAGAGGATCTTGAAAAGTACTTCAAAGGAACTATGAATTGATCTAGGCAGAATTCTTAGATTTTATTTTTCATATTGTTGTTGTTGTTAAGTGCCGTCGAGTCGATTCCGACCCATAGCAACCCTGTATAGGGTTTCCAAGGAGCAGCTGG
>NW_006408532.1:18823826-18854848 GCF_000296735.1 Chrysochloris asiatica | reverse complement strand
AAACAGATTTGTTTGTTCTAGTAGTCTATGGTACTTTTAATATTCTTCTCCAACAGCATAACTCAAATGAATCAATTCTTCAACGGCTTCTTTAGTCACTGTCTAATTTTCACACGCATATGAAACTGTTGAAAATACCATTAATTGAGTCAGACTTACCTCAGGCCTCAAATTGACATCTTTGCTCTTGAATACTTTAAAGAGGTCTTGTACAGCAGATTTGCCTAATGCTACTTACATGAGTGTTGATTGTTGACCTTAATAAAATGAAGTCCTTAGCAACTTACTCTTTTTTCTATTTATCATGATGCTATTTACTGGCCTAGAGGAGAAGATTTTTGCTTTCTTTATATTGAGTTTCAACCCATACTGAAAGCTGTCATCTTTGATCTTCATCATTAAGTATTTAAGTCCTCTTTACTTTCAGCAAGCAAAATTGTATCCTCTGCATATTCTAGGTTGTTAATGATCTTCCTCCAATCCTGATGCCATGATCTTCTTCATATAATCCAGCTTCTGGAGTTATTTGCTCAGCATATAGATTTAACAAATATGGTGAAAGAACACAACCCTGGTACACACCATTTTCTATTTTAAACCATTCAGTATCCCCTTGTTCTGTTATAACGACTGTCTCTTGATCTATGTATAGGTTCCTCATGAGACAATTAGGTGTTCTGGAATATCCATGATCCGCAAGGTTGTCCATAGTTTATCACGATCCACACAGTCCAAAGCCTTTGCATACTTAATGAAGCACATCTTTTTGGTATTCTCTGTTTTCAGTCATGATTCATCTGACATCGTCAATGATATCCCTTATGAAACTTCCTCATATGAATCTGGCTTGAGCCTCTGGCGGTTCCCTGTCAATGTACTGTTGCAGTTGTTTTTAAGTATCTTTAGTAAAAAAAGATCATCTTTTTTATCATCTTTTGCCAGTAGATGGAGCAAGAGTATAAATTCTAAACCCAAATCCAAACTCCCTGCCATTGAGTAGATTCAGATTCACAGACTGTATAGACAGAATAGAATTATTCATTCCAACACTCCATCCACCCCACATCACTCTCCAAAATAATAACAAGAAAACATACATTGTCCCATCTTGTGAGATACACAAACTAACAAAAACTCTACAACTAATCCTATATTGGGACTTTAATGCTGACTGATTGGTAGGTAGTGATAGTTTCAAAATAAATTATACTTGTTCTCATGTTATGAAAAGACAGACTATTTGATTGTTAGAAACATGACTATTGTAAGGAAGTGTTGTACTGTCAGTGTACATTGAACTGATTTATTCAGTAGTTTTCCTCTGAGGGTTTTGTTGTTGTTGTTATACTTTTCCTGTATTAAGAAATTCTTCCATGGCCACTTAATGAGTCCGATGTAAAAGTTTTAGAAATTTCAAGTTCCACACAGTAAATGTAATATAAAAAGTTGACAGATGCTTACTTCCCCCACATTTTTCTGATTAAAATTAAAAATAAGAACAACAAAATTTCAATGTGATAGGCATGCTGACAGAAACAAACAAACCCCCTTTTTATCTTCTCAACAAAATAATAAAGAATTATGCACACACATCAGTTTGAGGACTAGGATGTGCCTAACCCAAGCCATGGTATTTTCAATAGCTTCATATGCATAAGAATGTTAAACAATGAATAAGGAAGGCCATAGAAAAACTGATGCCTTTGAGTTACAGTGTTGGAGAAGAATATTAAAGGTACCATGGACTGTCAGAAGAACAAATAAATCTGTGTTGGAAGAAGTACAATCAGAATGTTCCTTGGAAACCAGGATGGCCAGACTTTGTCTCTCCTACTTCAGATGTATTATCAGGAGGGACCAGTCCCTGGAGGACATCATGCTTTAGTAAGAGTGGAGGGTCATTAAAAACAAAAAAAGGAGACCCTACAATGAGATTGGACTGGCACAGTGGCAGCAGCAATGGGCTCAAGCGTAGCGATGATTGTGAGAATGGCATAGGGCCGGGCAGTGTTTGATTCTATGAGTCAGAATCAATTGGACAGCACCAGTCCTGGTGTGGTGCTGTAGGGTAAGCACTCGACTTCAAGGTCTGTTTGAGCCGCAAGTCAGTGGTTTAAACTCGCCAAGTCTTTAGTTTCTTGTGTGTGTATGTTTTTGTTAAGTGCTGTCAAGTTGATTCCGACCCATATTGACCCTGCATAGAGTTTCCGAGAAGCAGCTAGTGGATTTGAACCGCCAACTTTTCAGCTAGCAGTCTAGTACTTATCCTACAACACCATAGTAGGACTCTGAAGACCTTATGACTTTTGGTTGGGTATGTGCCACGGAGACAGTTCTGACTCATAGTGACCCTGTATAGGAGTTTGGAGGTTGTATATCTTTAAGGAAACAGAAAGCCTCATCTTTCTCCTCATGGAGCCGTTCCATTCCCCACTTGTATAAATCTGCCAACAAGCACATAGTTATTAAACTATTGTCTACCTGTGTTCAGGAATGTACCCAGATACACTATATGGTATTTTAAGAAACAATCACTTTAAAAAAAAAAAGAAAAGAAACAATCACTTGTCATTTTCAACATAACAGTAACTTTAATTTAATGATAAATTTTCAATTAAAAAGACATCATAAAAAGTAGACATTTTTCATCGGTTTCTTATTTCCAACGAAATCTCTCTACCTCATTCTCATCTGTCCCGGGGAGTAAAGAGATGATTTCATTTAGTTTAAGAAATGAAATGGCTTTGGAAGCAGTCGAAGATAATTTAAAGCTTCTACATAAAATGAATAAGGCAAGTTTGAAATCACTATGTGGTGATATTTGTAGCTTACAAATTTCTCCTGGGTTTCAGAACTCAAGAATAAAAACTGTGATGGTTAGAGTACAATAGTGGTTAGGCCACTAAAGTAGTTCAAGGCAAAACTTGGTGTGTTAGCGATGAAACTTGCCTTCCTGTATCGAATATTTTAGGCAAGGAGAGGAAAGTACTACAGTACAAATGGAAACAGAATAATCGGCTGAGTTATTCATCTATACTTTATTCTGAGTGCATGTTCCCCCACTCATGTCTACTTTTATAATGTAGCAAGTTCCTTCATGCTCTTGCCTCACAGAAGCATTGTATTGTAGAGTGGAAAGACAGTCTGCCTTCTTGGAATTCTTGAAGGGATTAAGTCAGGGAGGAGAAAGAAAGACAAGTATCTGTAGTAAAGGGATATGGGGAGTGGAGATGCAGTTTAGAAGCTGAGAATGAAGAAGAGAGCTGGAAATTTAAGCAGTTAAAATCTATATTTTGCTCCCTGATATCATCCCAGGAAGTGAGATATTTAGGTTAGGTGAGAGAATGGCTGGCTTCATTGTACTCCTGAGGTGCTGAAGGCTCAGCTAAAGTTCAAAGTCTTAGCAAAGTTTGTGTGTGTGTTAAGTGCCATGGAGTTGGTTCCAATTCATAGCGACCCTGTATAGGTCCATATATTTTCTTGTTTCAAAAATTCTTAGAATTTGAATTCTTCAATAAAGTAATCCCAGCCACCCTTTTGATAGCATTTCTGTAAGTTACTTACATTCAGCACAACTCCTTTAAATTATTGTTTCCCATTACATTCCCATGGCTATAGTAGTGTGCAGACTGGTGTTTCCAAGGAGCAACTGGTGGGTTTGAACTACTGGCCTTGTGGTTCAAACTGACCTTGTGATCTAGTGCTTATCCTACAGCACCACACCAGGACTTCTAGCAAAGTTTACTGGGCTTCTGAATGGATAGAAACTCAAGGCTGTCAGATTTCAGTGACCCATGCTAGCAAGGCATTTTAGTGGCAAGTATATTGATAAAACACTGAGATCAAAAAACAAAGACAAAAACAAAAAGCAATCCTAAATTACTTGCCATTGAGTTGATGCTAATTAAGTAAAGTGATGTCCTGCTAACTGAAAAATTGGTGGCTCAAACCCACCCATTGGAACAAAGTCCTGGTAATCTTTTTTTTTAGACAGCGTAGTTTAAAAAACCCTACGGAGTGCAGTTCTAGGCTGCAACACATGGGGTCGCTGTAAAAAAGACTGAAATCTTCCACTAAATGTCTTGTTCTTCATTCGATGGGTGGGAGAGGCACTTGAAAGATGTTTCTCGCTGAATTAACAAGGGATTGGAGAAAGATCAACTTTTATTTACAAAATAAATACTGTTTCTGAGATTTGGAACTAATTTTTATGTTTGTTTTAGTTCCAGCTTAGTTTCTTATTTCTACATTCTTCTGTAAGAATAATACATTTGACTAGCTGTTCATGCCTACAAAAGCAAATTATGTTTTTGTTTGAAAGAAAAAAACATGACAATATGAGGAAATAGAAGGAAAGCCATATAAGAATAATGTTAAAAAATATATTCTTGTCTGATTAAGTCTATTTCTTGGAGGATCAAATAACAATAAAAAAGAAAAAAATCAAGCAAATATCATTATGCATATAAGCAATACAGTTCTTGTGAGAAGGTACTTAGGAAGGGATGAAATCTGTAGATTTCAATATCCTTGTTGCCTACCTGTGATTAGTCTCAGTATAACTTTAAAGCTGAAACACAAACAAAATCAGAGTTGTACAATGATGTGTCAGGAAGCAACAATGAAGAAACAAGTCACCTGGATAAACAAAAATGGAAATAAATGAAATTTGAGAATATCACAGTGAAATTTGAGACTATCACAGTGAATTTCAAGAATATCACAGTCACTGGACTATGAATTCAAGCTTTATAAATTGCTATGAAGAAAATTGTGACTACCTAGTGATTTCTGTATCTCATTGAAGAGTAAATATTGATATCAAATATGTGTTGTACAAGAATGAGAAGATAAATGTGATCATCATTTCACACATTTGTGACTTTTTTTTTATTTATAGTATTACATTTTGAAATCCGCATCGTTATTCCATATGTTTTCTTGTTCTAATAATTCTTAGAATTTAGCTCTTTACTAAAGCAATCCCAGTCAGATGTATTCTACACTTCTTAGATAGCATTTCTGTAAGTCCCTTATGTTCAATTAAATTATTGTTTTCCATTACATTTCCATGACAGTCATAATGGGCAGACTGTTGTTTCCATGATTACCTACAATAGAATCATCCGAGAGAGTCTAATTCAAATTTCTACACCTAATTTATTTGCAAGAAGAAGAAAAATGAAACCAATTCAAGCGGTCTTTTATCAAAGAAAATAGAGAAATTTTTGGTTTACATAATGGAAAAGGATAAATGATAATGGTTTCAGACATAATTTGTTTTAAGGGTTCAAAAAGTATCTTCAGGACTTGCAAAATCTCCCTCCTTGTATTCTGCTTACCTTCATGTTGAGTTGATTATCACGGTTTCTTATGACAAGAATTTTAACCAATATATACTGCAGAAGGAAAGAAAGATGATTTCTTTTTACCAACTCCTAGAAAAGTCCTATAAGACACCTTGCATCACATGCTCATTCCCAAAACAATCCCTGGGTCAGGGAGAATTCGTCCCCTGATTGCCAAGATCTGATGCACATACTCTACCCTTCAATCTACGAGGTAAATCATGCATTAATTTTAGGCTGGGCCTGAATTCCGCAAAGAATAGTTTCCCAAAGAAATGGTAGGCTCTATTCTCTGAAAGAAGTTACAGTGACTATTACATAGTCACAACAAATGCCATAAATCAGAATCTCTAGGTTGAAGCTCATAAGTCTTCATTTTAGACAGTTTATATGGGTGATTCTTCTGTACATATGGTCTGGCACTGTGCATTAACGCTTTGGTCTGCAATGTCAGTTTGAACCACAAGGTCAACAGTTCAAGCTCATCAGTTGCTCCTCGGAAACTCTATACAGTGTTGCTATGGGTCGGAATTGACTCGATGGCATGTAACAACAGCAATAACTTGGGTGATTCTTCTGTACATATGGTCAAAAAATTTTGATGGTAAAATTTATAAACCTTACTCAGCAGTAGCAGAATATCAATAAAATGATTAAAATTTTAAGTCATTTCTATTTAAAACAACAACCCCCACCACTACCTGTGGATATCAATATTATCAAATTCAATTTTTTCTGGTGATCATTCATGAACAATATGAAAAGAAAAATTGTAAATGCATGTATATTTTATTTATACACACTATTAGATGTTTATGGAGTCATGGTGTGGTACTGTGTTATAAACTCTGGACCACTAGGTCGGTTTGGGCAACAAAGTTAGCAGTTCAAACTCACCAGCCGCTCCTTGGAAATTCTATACAGGGTCGCTATGAGTCGGAACCAACGTGACAGCACTTAACAATAACAACAACTTCCAAAATTAAAATGCTATAAAACTCAAATTATAATCTCAATGAACTTTTCTGTTGCCATAAAAAATAATCCTAGGATATATATGGAAAAATAAGTTCCAAGAAATTTGTAAATATTGATACTTACAATTAAGAGCAGAAAGTAGGAGAGTTCCAGATACTATTATAAAGACACTGTGATGAAAGTTATTATTTTGGCACAGGATATTGTAAATATGGGAGTATGGTGGCTCTGTAGGATATGCACTGGACTATGAACTTCAAAGTTAAAGGATTTGAGCCCACCAGCCACTCTGTGGTAGAAAGATGCCTGAGGCTTTCTGTTCCTGCAAAGATTTACAGCCTCAGGAGCCCTTATATTGGTTCACTGTAACTCAAACCAGACTCCACATCACTAGAAATATTAGCTGTGCATGACTGAGTATCCAAAGACAAATTCATTATATATGGAGACTAGATACAACTTAATGAGAAACGGTGGTTCATTTAATAAATGGCATTTATATGACTAATTTATCAAGTGAGCAAAAGCAAAGTTTACCCTCCCTTGTGTTTTGTTTTGTTTTTTAACTTAACTTTCTGTAAATTGGGTGATATTTTTTGTTTTGTTTTTTTAAAGGAAAATAATGGAAGAAAGTTTTTTGTTGTTAGGTGTCATCAAGTCGGTTCTGACTCATCCCGCCCCTGTGCAAAACAAAATGAAACACAGACAGGTCATGCACTACCCTCATAGATGTTAAGTTTGAGCCTATTGTTGTTGACACTGTGTAAATCCATCTCCTTGATGGTGTTTCTCTTTTCACTGATCCTCCATTTTACCAAGTATGATGTCATTTTCCAGGAACTGATCACTCCTGATAACATGTCCAAAATATGACAGAAAGTCTCACCAGCATCGCTTATAAGGAAAATTCTGACTACTTCTTCCAAGACACATTTGTTTGTTCTTCTAGTAGTCCATCATGCTTTCAAGATTCTTCTCCAACACCATAATTCAAATGCATCAATTCTTCTACAGTCTTCCTTATTCATTGTCCAACTTTCACGTGCATATGAGACAATTGAAAATACCATGACTTGGATCAGGCTCACCCTAGTCCTCAAACTCATATTTTTCCTCTTAAACACTTGAAAGAGGTCTTTGACAGAAGATTTGATAATGTAATATCTCATTCTGTTACTTTACTGCTATTTCTATGAGTGTTAATTATGGACCAAAGCAAAATGAAGTCTTTGCCAAACTTCAGTCTTCCCTCCATTTATCATAATATTATTTATTGGTCCAATTTTGAGGATATTCTTTTTCTTTACATTGAGGTTCAATCCATACTGAAGGCTGTAGTCGTTGATCTTCATTAATAAGCATTTTAAGTTCTCCTTGCTTCCAGCAAGCAAAGTTGTGTTATCTGAATATGACAGGTTAATGAGTCTTCCTCCCATCCAGATGCCACATTCTTCTTGGTATAGCCTAACTTCTCAGATATTTCACTCAGCATGCAGATTGAGTAAGTATAGTGAAAGGACACAACCTTTGCACCCACTTTTCCTGATTGTAAACCATTTTGTTCCTCCTTATTCAGTTTGAATGATTACCTCTTGGTAGTCATTGTACAGACTCCTCATGAGCACAATTAAGTGTTCTGAAATACCTGTTCTTCACAATGATAGCCAAAGTTTTTTTTTTTTTTTTTATGATTCACATAGTCTAATGCCTTTGCATAGTCAATAAAGCACAAGTAAACATTTTTTCTGTAGTCTCTGATTTTAGCCAAGATCCATCTGATGTCAGCATTGATATTCTTAGTTCCACATACTCTTCTGAATCTGACTTGAATTTTTGATAGCTCTTTTGTTGATTTATTCCTGCAACCATTTTTGAATGATCTTCAGCATAATTTTGCTTGCATGTAGTATCAGTGATATTGTTCTATGATTTCTGGATTCTGTTGCATCACCTTTTTTGAATAGGCACAAATATGGACCTCTTACAATCAGTTAGCTAGGTAGCTGTATTTCAAATTTCTTGACATAGGGGACTGAACACCTCCATTGCTGCATAAGTTTGTTGAAAGATATCAATTAGTATTTCGGCACTTTCTGGAGACTTGTTTTTACAACAATGCCTTCAGTGCAGCTTCTTGCTGTTGCTGTTAAGTGCTGTCTAGTCGATTCCAACCCACAGCAACCCTGTATAGGATTTCCAAGGAGAAGGGGGTGAGCTTGAACCACTGACCTTGCAGTTCAAACAACTTTTCAGTCTGACGCATTAGCCCATAGCACCACACCTACGATTGGTTCTTGATCATACAATATCTCTTGAAATTACTGAGTATTGACCAGTTCTTTTTGGTACAGTAACTGTATGTATTCCTTCTATCTTCTTTTGATATTTCCTGCATCATTCAATATTTTGCCTATTGTTGTTGTTGTTAAGTGCCATTGAGTCGATTCCGACCCATCGTGACCCTGTATAGGGTTTCCAACGAGTAGCTGGTGAGCTTGAACTGCCGACCTTGCAGTTCAAACGGCTTTACAGTCTGGCGCATTAATGCACAGTGCTGCACCAGGACTCCCTTCAATATTGCAAACTGTGGCTTGAATTTTTTCTTCAGGTTTTTCAGCTTAAGAATTGCTGAATATGTTCTTTCCTCTTGGTTTTCTAACTCCAGGTCTTTAGACATTTCATTAAAATACTTTACTTAGTCTCCTCCAGCTGCCCTTTGAAATTTTCTGTTCAGCTCTGTTACTTTCTCACTTCTTCAGGGTGCCCTGGCTTCTGTGTGCACAAGAGCAAGTTTCAGTGTCTCTTCTGACATCCACATTGTTGTTTTTTCTATGTTTCCTGTCTTTTTAATGATGTTTTTCTTTCTTCATGTATAATAATCTTGATATCATTCCACAGTTCTTATGATCTTCGTTCATTAGTGTCCATACATCCAATCTGTTCTTGAATGATCTTTAAATTCAGGTGAGATTGTGTCATTGTTGTTATTGTTAAGTGCCTTTGAGTTAGTTCTGACTCACAGTGCCTCTGTTTAGCAACTGGTGGGTTTTATTCGAAGGTCTGTTCCAGTCTTCGCTTGATCTGGTTTTGCTTGATGATACTGAGCTTCTCCATTGTCTCTTCTCACATATGTAGTCCATTTGATTCCTGTGTAATACATCTGATGAGGTTCGTGTATTGAGTCTCTTTTTATGTTACTGACAAATGGTATTTGCAATGCATAAGTCATTGTGAAATTCTATCAAGTGATCTCCAGCATTGTTTATATTAGCAAAGCCATGCTTTACGACAACTGATCCTTCCTCTTTATTTCCAATTTTCACATTACAGTCACCAACAATTATCATTGTGGCTTCATGGCATGTTTTATCAATTTCAGACTGAAGAAGTTGGTAGAATTTTTCAGTTTCTTCATCAACGGCTTTAACGGTTCCTCAATAAAATTGAACAATAGTAGTATTAACTGGTTTTTCTTATGTTGTTGTTGTTAAGTGCCATTTTGTCATTCCAACTCATAACAACCCTGTATAGAGTTTCTGGGAGTCCTGGTTTAGGATAAAGCACAAGACTACAACGTAGGTATGGACCACTAAGGTTGGTGGTTCAAACTCATCAGGAATTCCTTGAAAACCCTATACAGAGTCACTATGAGTTGGAACTGATTTGAGGGCACTTAACAATAACAAGGAGCTCTGGTAGCGTAGTGGTTACGAATCGGGCTGTGAACAGCAAGGTCAGCAGTTCGAAACTACCAGCGGTTCCGCGGGAGAAAGAGGAGGCGTTCTGCTCCCGTAAAGATTTAAAGCCTCGGAAACCCTGTGCAGGGTTGCTATGAGTCGGAACCGACTCCACGGCACTTAACAACAACAACAACATAGGGTTTCTGAGGAGCAGCTGGTGGGTTTGAACTGCCACCTTGAGGTTCAAATTGTTCTTGCAGTCCAGTACTTATCCTTCAGTACCACATAAGTGTATGTATGTATATACCCTATTACAGACAGCATCTTACTTCAAAAACAGAGCTTGAAATGCTTTTTATGATGATGAATATAATGTCATTCCTCTTTAATTTGTCATTCCTGACATAGTAAACCATATTGGATTCAAAATTGCCTATATTAATCCATTTGAGGTCACGAATGCCTAGGATATTAATCTTCTATACATTCCAGTTCATCTTTAAAAACTTCCAGTTTTCTTTTATGTAACTAACCTTGTAAATTTCCTTCCCCACTACTCATCTATCAGTTTGTCCTACCGTGGTGGCTTATGTGTTGTTTTATCAACTTCATGTATTCCCCCTTCTGATTATCTATGAATATTTGCAGCTGTTCCTTCGTATTTTGAGTTGTTCCCAGTCACCAAATTAAGGTCCTGAAAGCTTTGCTCCGTATATGTCATCATGGCAACTCTATTTGAGAAGGCAGCTCAGCTTTTTTCCAGTTGTATTTTGAGGGACATACCACCTGGGAGGCTCATCTTCCGGCACTGTCTCAGACAATATTTCACTGTTGTTCATAAAGCTTTCAGTGGCTAACCATTCAGAAGTAGTCTGCCTCCCCTGTTCCTATTCTATACTTTCTGCTGAAACCTCTCCACCAGAGGTGATCCTGCTGGTATTTAAAATACCGGTGACATAGCTCCCAGCATCACAGCAACACACAAGCCACCACAGTAGGGAAAACTGATAGATGAATGGTGGGGAAGAAAATTTGCAAGGTTAGTTATATAAATTTAACAGGAAGACCAGTTAATACAACTATCATTAAAATTTGCATAATAATTACCAAAAACAATGATGAAGAAATTGAAGAAGCCCATCAATGTCTTCATTCTTTAATTGATCAAACATACAATCAAGATGCATTTGTAATTACTGGAATGCACAATTTGGAAACTAAGAAGGGGAAATGAGTAGTTAGAAAATAAGGCCTTGGTGATAGAAAGACCATGGCATTGGAGATTGCATGATAGAATTTTGCAAGACCAACAATAACAAATATATTCCCAGAACGTGTATATGATGACTATACATATGAACCTCACCAGGTGGAAGACATAGAAATCAAATTGACTACATGTGTTGAAGGAGACAATGGAGAAGCTCAATATTAGCAGTCAAAACAAGGTCTGAATGGGGAAGAGACTACTAATTGCTCATATGCAAGTTCAGGCTGAAGTTGAAGAAAATTAAAACAAGTCCACTAGAACCAAAATGCAACTTTGAGTACACACCATCTGAATTTAGAGACCATCTCAATAACAGATTTGATGCATTAAACACTAATGTCAAAAGACCAGAGGAGTTGTGAATGACATCAAAAACATCATACATGAAGAAAACAAAATTTCATTTAAAAGACAAGAAGGAAAGAAAAACCCAATGTGGATGTCAGAAGAGATGCTGAAACTTGCTCTTGAGTAGCTAAAGGAAACAGAAGAAAGGATGAGGTAAAAGAGCTAAACCACAAATTTCAAAGAGCAACCGGAGAAGACAAAGGAAAGTATTATAATGAAATGTGCAAAGACCTGGAGTTGGAAAACCAAAAGGGAAGGACATGTTCAGCATTTCTCAGACAGAAAGAACTGAAGAAAATATTCATGTCTCAGTTTGAAATATTGAAGGATTCTATGGGCAAAATATTGAATGATACAGGAAACATCAGATGAAGATGGAGAGAATATACAGAGTCATCGTACCAAAAAATGTTGAACCATTTCAGAAGCTAGCATATCATCAAGATCCAGTGATTTTGAAGGAAGAAGTCTAAGCTACGCTGAAGGCATTAGAAAAAACAAGGTTTCAGGAATTGATGGAAGACCTATTGAAATGTTTCATAAAACTGATACAGCCCTGTACTCATTACTTTATGCCAGCAAGTTTGGAAGACAGCTACCTGGTTAACTGACTGGGAGAGATCTAAATTTGTACCCATTTCATAGAAAGGTGACCCTACAGAATGTGGAAGCTAGGGAAAATTATTATTGATATCACCTCTAAGTAAAATATCAATAATTCAAAATGGTTGCAGCAGCCCATCAAAAGGGAATTACCAAAAATTCAAGCCAGATTCAGGAGAGGATATGGAACAGAGATATTGTTGATGTCAAATGAATCTTGGCTGACAACAGAGAATACCAGAAAGATATTTATTTGTGCTTAATTGACTATGTAAAGGCATTCAACTTTACAAACTTTGGATAATTTTACAAAGAATGGGAAATCCAGAACACATAATTATGCTCTCGAGGAACATATACATAGACTAAGAGGCAGTCATTTAAACAGAACAAGGGGATAATGCATGGTTTAAAATCAGGAAAGGTGTGTGTCAGGATTGTGTCCTTTCACCCTACTTATTCAATATGTATGCTGAAGAAGTTATTTGAGAAACTGTACTCGGCATCAGGCTTGAGGAAGAATCATTAACAACTGCAATATGCATATGGCCACTACCTTGCTTGCTGAAAGTCAAAAGGATTTGAAGCACTTATTGGTGAAGATCAACGAAAGTAGCCTTCAATATGCATTTTACGTCAATATAAAGAAAACAAAAATTCACACAACTGGACCCATAAACAATCTCATGATACACAGAGAAAAGATGGAAGTTATCAAGGATTTCATTTTACTTAGATCCACAACCAATGCTAATTGAAATAGTAGTCAAGAGCAAATCTATTGCAGAAGACCACTTTAAAGTGTTCAAAAGCAATGATGTCACTTTGAGGACTAAAGTACATTTGACCCAAACATGGTGTTTTCAGTCACGTCATATGCATGTGAAACTGGACGACAAATAAGGAAGATAAGGAAAGAATTGATACATTTGAACTGCAGTATAGGCAAATAATATTGAAAGTACCATGGAGTGTTGAAAGAACAAACAAATCTGTCTTGGAAGAAATACAGCCAGAATGCTCTTTAGAGGCAAGGATGATGAGAATTTCTTTTGTACTTTGGACATGTTATCAGAAGGGACCAGTTCCTAGAGGAGGAGGATATCATACTTGGTAAAATAGAGGGTCAAGGAAAAAGATGACGATCCCTTAATGAGATGGAGTGAGATGATGACTGCAGCAATGGGCTGAAACATAACAATTAGGAGAATAGTGCAGGACTGGGCACTGTTTCCTTCTGTTGTGCATAGGGCCACTATGAGTCAGAGTTGACTCAATGATATCCAACAACAAAAACAACAATTTGTATGTATTTGCAGTGAAAAGAAGTCTTGGTGTGGCATTATAGGATAAGCACTGTACCTCAAGGTAATTTGAATCACAAGGTTGGCATTTCAAACTCACCAGCTGCTCCTTGGAAACCCTACACTGGGTTGCTATGAGTTGGAACTGACTCTATGGCACTTAACAATGAGTGAAAAGTCTTTTCTAAGGGATCTCAAAAGCAGCAAAGAACAAGCTAGAAATAGTTGGCTATTTTAAAACTAGAAAATGTTGCATACCGAGAAATACTATATACAACACAGAGACAAATTGCAAGATACGTCTATGACTTTGAGTGGAAAATGTTCAGTTTTTGTAAGAAATTCATTTTTGAAGGTTCATTACATATAAAATCCAGCTGTAGAATTCATAGTCACCTAACTGCAAATACAACAGAAAGAGAAATTTCAAACTTTTAAAAGTATTTCACAGTTAATACTTAAGCATTCATTCCCCATAAATATCTTAGGAAATAATACTTTAAAAAAAACTTAAAAATTGCCTCCTGTCTTTATTTAAAAATAGGCACATAAAAAGCTGGAAGGCATTAACTGGAAAAGGTAGAAAATTAAATGGCAAAAAGAAACAGGCAAATGGAAAAAAGTAAAAGTTAAAAATATTTTCTCCTGGATTATTTTTTCTTGTCAGAAACACAAAGCCTAGAAGGGTCAACAGACTTACGCTTTCACGAAGAAAGAATTTTAGAAATGTGAATTAGTAGAGAGGACATCCTGTTTTTCAGTCCCAATGGTGCAATAAGAAATAGAATTCTGAAAAATATAAAAAAGGCATGCCACAAGACAAACAGTTGTAAATAACCTCTTCTCCTAGAATACCCTTTCATTATGAACAAAATGTAGGCATTTTAGTAACTAAAATATACTTTAAAGGCAGAAATTGTTCTAAAGAAAGGGGGAAAGACCTAGTATCTCTTCTACAGACAGTTCCCAGATTATGAATGCCAGCATAATTAAGTACAACTCATAATTAGGAACCAAGCCCCATAAAGCCTGTTATATTAAAAATTCAAGGAATATACAATGGTTTGTAATAACAAACAGGCACTGCTCTACGGTGCACAGAAAAATATTATTGTTATTCTTACCATCTTATGATATTAAATATTTAATGTTTTAGTACATCTGGAAGCATTTCTTTAATGCTTTTTATGCATAGAAAGTACACTATGTCCTGTATACTAAGACAACCTTTCAACTAAATACCATTAGACATGAAACAGAACTAACTGTTCTGACTTACATACAAATTCGACTTAAAAACAGACTTAAAAACAGAACTGACTCAT
Organism: Chrysochloris asiatica; assembly: GCF_000296735.1. Classification (NCBI taxonomy): domain Eukaryota; kingdom Metazoa; phylum Chordata; class Mammalia; order Afrosoricida; family Chrysochloridae; genus Chrysochloris; species Chrysochloris asiatica. The sequence goes on along the minus strand of NW_006408532.1, from coordinate 18,839,992 downwards.
TGCCTGCGGACTACCTGTACTAAAAATAAAGAGACGATCTTGGCAGACTTGCTGTCTCAGGGCACCATGACAACTATGAGCTAAGATCAATTGTATTAGTGTTGAAGGATATTGGAATGGGATCATTCACTTTTGAAGGACTTCAGTGGATAAATTCACTCAACATGTCCTACATTCTTTAAGACAGAAGAAATGAGCTAACATTGCCAAAATCAAGAAGACGAAGATGAAAAGATGGAAAATACCAAGTGTTGAAGAGGATGCAGCACATTGAAAACTCTTTTATGTTTTTTGTTGCTAATAGCATGTGTTGTCCAATTGATACTAACTCTCAGTAACCCTGTGTGACAGTGTAGAAGAACTTCCCCATAAAGTTTCCTAAACTGATATCTTTATGGGAACAGATCACTGGACCTTTTCGATTATGGTATGACTGGTTGATGAGCTTAGACCCCTGCTCTTTAGGTTATCAGTCCAATGTTTAACTACTGTGTCAGTAGGCTTGGGAATATAAAGTGCTACAAGCATGCTGATGAATAAATTGCCAGTTCTAAAGATGAACAGGATTTTTTTTTCTTTTTTTTTTGGGGGGGGGGGTTGGGTGGGGGATGTACACAAAAACACTCAGGAATATATATAATCATTTAAACAACCAAAGGGCACATTCTGCAAGCCTGCCGCCTGGCTGCCAGCATTCAGTCCCTCTCTTTCCATGAGTCTAGGGTCCTCAGCTGCTCTCTCTCTTCATGTCCTCATCTCTGCCTCCATCTCTGGTGTCGCTGCTTCTCTGGATAGAGAGCTCATGCTATTCTCCCTTGATGGTCCTAGGATCCTCTGTTTCTCGACTGTAAGATTAACTACTCCCCCATTTTGGTTACAAAACTTCTACCTTAACCATTGTGACATTCACAATTAGTCATGATAACAATTACTCACTACTGATTTATAAGATTCTTACCCCCATCTCTTTTCACCAGACACATCTAGAAAGGATGAAAACTATTCAGTGGGGACTCTACCTTCCCCTGCACACTAAACTGTCTCATGAAAACTTGTAAGTCAGTCACTTTGTGCCTTTATTGCCCCCTCATTTTAGGTGGTCGGTGTCTAAGTTGTCCTTTGCTATCTACTTTGTATACAGAGGAGATAGGATTGATACTTGATGTGAAGACTCCTTTGCTCCCGTTGGTATTTTGAGCTACTGCATCCATAAGTATAGGTCAAGTTCATCAAATTGTAGAAATTTACACTTGTTTCTTTTATCAAAAATTGTTCCTTATCTTCCTCTAGTCTAGTTCTGATCATCAAGACATCCAGGCTAGGTCAAATGGGTACTGTCTGCAAGTTTGGGTGTTCTTGTGCGTCTCCCCTCACTTCGTATCAGCTGGATGCTTCACTCTCAGCTCTAGTCCTCCATGGCTATGTCCTTGTCCATGGGTTCAGGGGTCCTCAAGTCTCACCACACTTAGGACCATCCAGCCCTTCCTCTTCTCTCTTTCATTTCCAGGTTAATGGGAATCTATGGAATGTTGTTGAACCCAGCCCATTTCTTCATTGCTGCCTTTCCCCCTCTTCCACTCACTCGTAGACCGATGTGGTCGCCAGCAAGCTTACATGCCTGCTCATGTGTTCCCTTTTAGTTGTAGCCAATCTGACTATCATTTTTGTTTGGGATTTTTCCTGCTGATCTTTTTTTCAAGAAGTATCTTCTGTTGCTCTAGCTGTTTCAGGCTGGTCTGCTTTTCCTTTTTAATGGGAATGTCCCAACTCAGAAGACTCTGGATGGGGCTTAGATTTCTACCTAAAGTTCTACACACTGCAAAGGCTCCAGAAGAAGCTTACCTCACTGGGCAAGTTCTAGAACCCTTTTTAGGTATTGCAATCAGTTATAAGCTGAAGATGGGTGTACAAGCTTTCTGTAATCATGTCTCCCAATAAGAAGAATGTTTTATGACTCATCAATTCCATTCCTATGTTTTTCTGGCCAACAGAAATGTTTGTTCACCAAAAAAATGTGCAAAGGAATGTTCATAGCAGCTTTATTCATAGTACTCATAGGTATAAACCATAATTGGTACAGTTACCCAGTAGAATACTCCACAACAATATGAATGAGTGTCCTATAACCATTTAATACAGCGTGAATAAATATTGCAAACTCATTGATGTGGAAAAGAATCCAGGAATAAAAGAGTGAATGCAATTTGGTTTCATTTATAAAGAATTCAAGGAAAAAAATACAAATTAAGCTATGGTGTTTTGGTATCAGAGGTCAAAATAATAGTTATCTTGTGTCACAAAGAGTGGAGACTGGAAAGGGAATGAAACCAAAGAGGACTTCTGGAATATTGGTGGCATTCTGTTTGTAAAAGTTCAATAAGCTATAAATTTATGTTTGTGCACTTTTCTGAGTTGTTGTTGTTGTTGTTGTTAAATGCCATTGAGTCTGTTTTGACTTATAGTGACCCCGTCTAGGATTTTAGGAGCAGCTGGTGAGTTTGAACTGCCTACCTTGTGGTTCAAACAGACCTTGCAGTCCTGCACTTATCCTGCAGTGCCACACCAGGACTCCATACTTTTCTGTAAGTTTGCTATATACAGCAGTAAAAAATTCTCCAACGGATATGCTTGTAGGATAGAGTAGTGAGCCATAGGGAGGAAATATGAGCAATCTGACTTTTCTTTAAATGTTAAGGAATGTTCAAGTTTTATTTTTATTAAAAAGCAACTTCTCATTTATGGAATAATTAGCTTTGAGATATCTTATCCAATGAGAAAACATCATATCTGGTTCTTATGTCAATATCATTTGTATTCCAAAGAACAGTTTCCATACACCTGTCTCCGTTTCCCAATTCTCTGAAATACATAAAATATGGATATTTTTAACTAAAGGTTAACTATTATTTACTATCATCCTGTAAACTTCTTTACCACCCACCTCAAAAATCCTGTCTCATAATACTATTGTACAGCCCACAAAGGGTCAATGAAGTGAAATTGCTAATAAATACTTTGAATGAGAAAGAATCTTCTGAGTACATGTTGAATGATTTTACATTTAAGGCACTTTTTAAACACTGCTAAGACAACTGACCTGGTGTGGCGCTATAGGATAAGCAATGGACTGCAATTTGACTTAATCTCATAGATGGATACATCACATATTTATCATCAATTAATTACGTCTATAAATATGTGTAGTTTTTGTTGTTAAGTGCTGTTGAGTTGGTTCTGACTCATAACGACCCTGTTTAGGGTTTTTGAGGAGTAGCTGGTGAGCTTGAATCACCGACCTTGCAATTCAAATGGCTTTGCAGTCTGGCACACTAACCCACAACACCACACCAGAGCTCTGTATATATGTGTTGTTGTTGTTAAGTGCCATCGAGTTGGTTCCGACCCATAGCGACCCTGTACAGGGTTTCCAAGGCTGTAAATCTTTATGGGGGCAGAAAGCCTCATCTTTCTCCCGCGGAGCAGCTGGTAGTTTCAAACTGCTGACCTGTGGTTCACAGCCCGATTCGTAATCACTACGCTACCAGAGCTCCTTATATATGTGTACGTATACACATAATGCAGAGCTCTGGTGTGGCACTGGACTGCAAGGTCAGTTTGAACCTCAAGGTCGATAGTTCAAACTCACCAGTTACTCCTCAGAAATGCTATACAGGATCACTTTGAGTTAGTGCTGACTCAATGACACCACCAACAACAAAAACAAGACAATAGGTGAAGATCTATCTTCCAAAAAAAATTCTTACAATTTCTTTCCAATGTGCTAAATTTAAGAACTGCCCCCTTTTCACCTACTCTGAGATGGCAGTGCTAACCAGACTGGTTAAAGTCATAATGCCAGACAGGAAGTAAGAGGGATACTGTTGTCCAAAGAGGTACAGTGAGAGTGGGTACTAGGGTACAGTGTAAATACACCATGTTGGCACAGAGCAATCAGACTGAAAACTCTCTAGAAGAGTCAATAGGTGTGCAAAGAAAGAACTTGGCACAAGGATTTAAATACGCTTGATCAGCAAAGGACATCGACACACAGAAAAAAACTACAAAGGAATTTTCAAATGCACACTCCACTTGTATATGTTGTTGTTATGTGCCGTGGAGTCGGTTCCGACCCATAGCGACCCTGTACAGGGTTTCCGAGGCTGTAAATCTTTACGGGAGCAGAAAGTCTCATCTTTCTCCTGCAGAACAGCTGGTAGTTTCGAACTGCTGACCTTGCAGTTGACAGCCCAATTTGTAATCACTACGCTACCAGAGCCACTTGTATATATGAGGAGGGAAAGAAGAAGTATGGATTTTTATCACTAATCTTGGGGGCAATTAAAATATGCATATATAATAATGTTGTTGTTAAGTGCTGTTGAGTTGATCCCGACCCATAGCGACCCTGTATAGGGTTTCTGAGAAGCGGCTGATGAGTTCAAACTGACTTTGCAGTCCAGCACATTAACCCACAGCGCCACACTAGGACTTCCAAATATACAACTATATGTTATATATGTATGTGTGCTTATATATGACTATTGTTATTGTTATGTGCCATGACGTTGGTTCCGATCCATAGCGACCCTGTACAGGGTTTCCAAGGCTGTAAATCTTTACGGGAGCAGAAAGCCTCATCTTTCTTCTTCGGAACAGCTGGTAGTTTCGAACTGCTGACCTTGCGGTTGGCAGCCCGATTCGTAACCCCTACGCTACCAGAGCATGTGTATATAAATGTGTATTGTTGTTGTTGTTGTTAAGTGCTATTGCGTTGGTTCCAACTCACAGAGATCCTGCATAGGGTTTCCAAAGAGCGGCTGGTGAGTTTGAACTACTAACCTTGAGATTCAAACCGACCTTGCAGTCCAGCGCCACACCAGGGCTCCACATATGTGTATATGTGCACATATATATGGAGCCCTGGTGTGGTGCTGTGGGTTAATGCGCCATACTGCAAGGCCAATTGAACTGCAAGGTAGCTGTTCAAGCTCACCAGCTGCTCCTTGAAAACCCTATACAGGGTCACAGTGGGTCAAAACCGACTCAACAGCACTTAAGAACAATAAAATATGTATCTACAGACGTAATTGATGATAAATGTGTGATGTATCCATCTATGAGATTAATTCTAAAAGAATTGCTATAAAATTGCTTTATGTTAACAGTGTTTGTCTCTTCCTTTCTTCTAATTGTCAACTTTTGTTTTAACAGTGGAAAACTTCTGTATCCTCCTGTTTTAACAGAATTTAGTTTCTACTCTGAAAGTCTGAGGATTTACACATAACATATCAAACTCAGGTATTTTACAACAGATAATTTTCATCTTTAAATCATTCTTCATCTTTTATGGGAATTCAGAAAAGTGGAGGAAATTGATAATCTTAAAGATAAGGCATACTATATTTATAGCATAAACTTAAACTGAAATTAAAAGCACATTTATATTTTAGTCAGCATTCAGTTTATGGCACATTGTCATATCTTGCTTTCTATGTAATTTATACATACTTTTAATAAAATCAACAAAAGTGCAAATTCAGTATTTTGTAGTTGATATTTTCAACTTATCTCTCCATACAATGTATTCACTTTTACAACAAATAGTGAGAAGTATTAACTACTTGCATACATGTAACATACTTTAGTTTTAAATTTTATTTTGAACACATAGAAATTAGATTGAATAACAGAATTAATAACCATCAACTCACCATTGAACTTCCTGAAATAAGACACTGCACCATTGAAATCCCAGAGTGTCCTTTTCTGACATCATTTTCTACCCTCTCTTCCTAAAATTTTGTGCTTATAACTCCATTTATTAATACTATTACTACACATGTATGTACCCATACACAACACACAGCATTATTTTCCATTTTATAAAGATGTACTTTAAAAACAAAAACTGAACATGTTTTGGAGATTTCGTTATGTTGATTATGCCAGTATGTTTGTTTACACCACTGTAGAATTAACAACTATATAAAAAAACTGAAATATACTATGTTGTTGTTTTAGGTATCGTCAAGTCAGTTCCGACCCATAGCGACCCTGTATAGGGTTTCCAAGGAGCGGCTGCTGAGTCTGAATCTCTGACTATGTGATTCAAACAGCCCATTAACCCACAACACCACAACAGGACTCTGAAATATACTATATGGCTATAATATTATTTCCCTTCTCTAACTACTTATCTAGTAGCTGTTTTGCGGGAGAAAGATGATGCTTTCTGCTCCCGTAAAGATTTACAGCTTCAGAAATCCTGTGTAGTGTCACTACGAGTCAGAACCGACTCCAGGACACATAACAACAACAACAACAAACATCTTATCTGAGAGTATTGAACTGTCTCCAATTTTTAATTTTTGGAAAAATATTCAAGCTGCGATGGGTGTATGCATGCATTCTTGTGTGTATATGGAATGCTGAGTCTCAAAATGAATGTATCTTCAACTTTTTATAAAAAATTTTCATGGCTCAAGCATAACAGCAATTGTGAGGTTGGCACAGAATAGGGCAATGCTTTGTTCTGTTGTGCATAGGATTGCTATGAGTCACAGCAGACTCAACAACACCTAACAATAACAACAAAGTGGCTCTTCATATACATGTACCATATACAGTCCCTAGAATGAATGTAAATTCTCATTCTCCAAATACTTTACCATCACTTGTATGGGTAGCCTTTTAAATGATTGGCAATCTCCTCTGTGTGAACTAGTATTTTAGGATGACTTTATATGTGCTTCATTGATAACTACTAACATGAGTAATTTTTCATTTTTCTGGCACTGATATTTTTGCCTATTCATGGTCTTTGCACTTTTTGTTAGGTCTCATTACTCTTTTCTTGTGGATTTGAATAAATTCTTTTTTAAATTCTGGATACTACTCATTTGTGGTGCTATGGGTTAATGTGCTGGACTGCAAAGTCAGTTTGAACCTCAAGGCCAGCAGTGCAAGCTCACCCGCTGCTCCTCAGATACCCTATGCAGGGTTGCTATGGGTCAGAACTGACTCGATGGCACTTAGTCACAACAATAACTCATCTATTTGTTTCATGTGTTATAAATATCATTTCCATTCCATAACTTATTTTTACTTTGTTCTTATGCCTTTTGTTGAGCAGAAAATGTTTTAGTTCAGTGAATTAAATGAAGTCACCATTTTCTGAGAATTGTACTTTCTAGCTCTGGCAGCGTAATGGTTATGAATCGGACTGCTAACCTCAGGGTCATCAGTTCGAAACTATCAGCTACTCCATGGGAGAAAGAGGAGGCTTTCTGCTCATGTAAAGATTTACAGCCTCAGAAAGCCTATAACAGGGTCATTATGAGTCGGAATCAACTCCACGGCACATTACCACCACCACATATATTGTTTAAGAATTTTTTACTTAGCTTTCTAAACTTATTTTCTTTAATATATTTGAAAGTTTAGTCTTTCTTACTTCGGACTTTAATCCACCTGAATTGTGTAACTTTAGAGTGATTAAAATCTTTCTTATACACCACATCAGTTACCACACTATTGAATCTAATGGCAATTGGTGTGGTGTATAAGGAACACTCATGGCAACCGTAACATGGGTCAGAGTAAATTTTCTCCATAGAATTTTCAACATATGATTTTCAAGCCTTTCCTCCAAGGCAGTTATTAGTAAACTCAAACTTCCAGCATTTTAGTTAGCAGCTAAGAGTGCTAACCATTCATACCACCCAGGGGCTCCCTCCTTTTTTACAGATAGTCAATGTTCCTAGATCTTCTTATTGATCAGGCTGCTTCAGGCTGCTTGTGTTTTTTCCTACTTGTTATGTTGTTGTTATGTGCCATCGAGTCGGTTCTGACCCATAGCGACCCTGTATAGGGTTTCCGAGGGTGTAAATCTTTACGGGAGTAGAAAGCCTCATCTTTCTCCCGCGGAGCAGCTGGTAGTTTCAAACCGCTGACCTTAAGGTTCGCATCCCGATTCGTAACCACTACGCTACCAGAGCTCCTTAATGTGTACTATTCCCTGATTATTGATGAAGAGGGTGGTGGGGTGGGGTAAGGAGACAGAGCTTTAGGCTTTTTATCCTTATTTAACTAAAGAAGCAATTTTGCATATTGACATGATACCAAATTTTTCTTTGCACTCTTGAAACTGCTGCCGTCAAATAAACTGATGCAAACTTTTAAGTGAGCTTGTTAGAAATGTGAACTCTTGTCAGCAGACTGATCTGCTGTTGTTGGTAAGTGTTGTTGAGTCGGTTCTGACTCATAGCCGTGAGGGGCAGCTGATGCGTGTAATCCATTAATGCAGTTCAAATCGACCTTATAGCCCAGTGCTTATCTTACAAGGCCACACAGATAACGTATTATTTATTCATTCTGAAACTCTTACCTCATCTACATAAAAGATTATGAATACCAATTCTAGGGGCATTGGTTTCAAATTATTAACATAGAAACATATACATTATGTGTTTACATTTCTTGACACATAAAAGAATATGTGTCAATATATATATATTGATAGAGCTTTTATCTTTGTTTATCTTTGGCAGTGAAAGGAAATAGCAATACCTTGAGGGAACTAAAACCAAGTAAGGTGATGATTTATGTCTCTTGATTCTGGCATAACATAACAACAATAAACAAGAATAAGGATAACCAATTTTTGGAAACCAATGTAGTTAAATGCTTAGTTAGTTAAGGATCAGACAATGGGCCCTGAGATTTTCCCTGAAAGAAATAAATGTTTACACTTGTAACTGTCTCTTAGAGAAACCTAACAGGGAACAAAGAAAGCAGGGAACAGGTCAAGTATGAGGTCCTGAGGACAGTCTGGGTTTAGGCAATAGTTAAATGATTTGTTGTTTGTTTATTTTTTCTTTTGTTTGTCTCTGATATAGTCCTTCCAATATCTCCCCAATCTTCAAAATCAGTTTTCTTCAAAATTATATCTAAATCTCAAGTATGACATGAAAAATTAGGTAAATCTCAAGACCTGTGCAAGGAGAGATCAGGGACCCTTTTTTTCCATCAGAGTAGAAAGGAGAATTGACATATATCATCATACAATAGATGTATCTGATGGAGACAGTATCAGGATCAACTGTCAGTGTGTGTGTGTGGAATTGACATATATCATCATACAATAGATGTATCTGATGGAGACAGTATCAGGATCAACCGTCAGTGTGTGTGTGTGGAATTGACATATATCATCATACAATAGATGTATCTGATGGAGACAGTAGCAGAGCCCAGAGTAGGAGAAGCACAGTGGAGATGTGGTCTTAGGGAGAAACATGGAGTAACTAATTTCCCTCAGGGGTTAAAATAATATGAGCGTAACAAAGAATGAAAGGCTTATGTGGAAAACACCTGGGTTATATAGATTAAATGAATGTGAGGAGATAAAACAGATGTTTAGGCTTAAAAATCAACAACAAAGTGGAAATTAAAATATGAGCGAATGTGTCAGCAATACTATACAAACCCACTACCCTTGAGTAGATTCCAACTCATAGGGACACTATGTTGATGTTGTTGTTAAGTTCCATCAAGTCGGTTGTGACTCATAGTGACCCTGTATAAGGTTTCCGAGGAGCGATTGGTGAGTTTGAACCATCGACCTTGTGGTTCAAACCAAGTTTGCAGTCCAGTGCATTAACGCACAGTGTCACACCAGAACTCCAGGGACACTATTGTTGTTGCTAAGTGCCATTCTGTATAGGGTTTTTGAGGAGTAACTGGTGGGTTTGAACTGTCAACCTTGAGTTTCAAACTGACTTTGCAGTCCAGCGCATTAGACCACAGTGCCACACCAGGACTCCACACTATAGGACAGAGTAAAACTTCTCCTTAGAACTTTCAAGACCATAAATATTGATGGAAGCAGAAAGTTTCATCTTTTCCCACAGAGTGACTGTTGTTGTTGCTAAGTCAAGTCAGAACTCATAGCAACCCTGTCTAGGGTTTCTGAGGACCTGCTGATAAGCTTGAACTGCTGATCTTGAAGTTCAAACTGACCTTGCAGTCCAGTGCATTAACCCCCAGCACCACACCAGGACTCCCACAGAGTGACTAGTGGTTTAAACAGCCAACTCATCAACCTTGTGATTAGCAATGCAAGGCCTAACCCCTGAACCACCACCACCAGGGATCATTAGCATCCCTACCAGACACTCTCATACCTTTTTGGTAAAGGTTTTCCTGTTCCTGCTAGATCCATTCAGGAAATCATTCATTTATTGCAACACTTTTTGAACAATCATTTATTTATTTGTTTGTTTTACTTTACGTGAAAACTCTGTATTTTAAGGAGAAAAAAGAAAGTGATTTTCTGTTCTTGGCCTAAATTTTAATTCTTTCCAGTGGAACCAAAACCTCCTGAACCCCTTTCGATGTCATCCAAAACTTGAACTTCCTGAATTTTTGGATAAAATATGCGCTCACAAATGAGCTGTGCAATTCCGTCACCCTTTTTCACTTCAAACTTTTCTTTGCCAAAATTAAAGAGTACACCACCAACGTTTCCTCTATAATCTTCATCACCAGCTCCTACATCTATAAAATGTTTTGCAGCCAAGCCAGAACGTGGAGCTACTCTTCGGTAACAACCAGAAGGAAGGGCTGTCTGAACGTCAGTTTTCACAAGGGCTTTCTCAATGGGTGGAACTGTATAATCATAGGCACTGTACAGGTCATAGCCTGCAGGCCACAAGGACCCCCTGGTCGGGGTGGTAACATGCTCCCACAGCAGGGCAAAGCGGAGCCCTCACGCCGCCCTCCTCAGCAGGCCAGCCCCGATCTCGCAAGGAGAAATGGCAGATATCACAGAGATGAACAGAGAAAAGCAAACAGAAATGAGGAAATGAGAAAGCGCAGGCTGATGTCGGCTGCAGGAGCACACACACACACACACACAGACACACACAAATAACAATCAGTTATTGAATGTCTTTCACAGACCTAAGTCTGTAAAAGATACAAGGGATACAGTGAAAAGCTAAACCCACTTGTCTTCTGTTTTTGTGATTCTGGGAATGTAGTAAGGGAGATTGGCACTGAACAAATGAACAGAAAAGAGTACTAAGGCAAAAATGAGGGTGTGTCTTCAAGAGAACCTCAAATGATTATTGCCAGTTTCATACCTTAAAAAGATAAATTACTTTAAAGTCCAGAAAAGATAAAATGATGCCCACTAAATGCCACCATCCATCTGTTCATTTCTCACACATTCGTGGCTTGCATGTAGCTATGATTCTGGAAGCTGAGTCACCAGGATTTCAAATAGTGTCAGGGGCACCTGTGGTGAACAGGTTTCATTAGAGCTTCCAGAATACAAAGGCCTGGTTGTCTGCTTCCAAAATTAGTCAATGGAAACTTATGGATCACGACAGAATATTGTCCATTGTAGTGCTGGAAGATGAGTCCCTTCTGAAGGTAGTCATTTAAAATGTGCAGTGACCTCAACAGTAAACTCTAGCATATCAGTGATTATGAAGATGGCACCGGTCCTGGCAATATTTGTTTGTTCTATTGTACAGGTCGTTGTCATGAAGTCCGCAGAAAAGCAACTACTAATAATAGCAAATGCATTTTCAACTTTTACAATAAAGAAAACACTTTGGAACCAGGTCATGACATTTACTTGGAAATTGTATGCATGCATAATGCTTCCATTCAGTGGAGTAGCAGATAAAGATAAGAGTATTGTGACTTTGTGTGTAGAGTTTATTGAACTTGTACAAAATATCCTCTAGGAACAACCTAGGGGTTTGATTCTTATGTATTTTGACTCTCCAGATATTAAAAAATGCTAATAGAGATTCAGTTGCCCACATACTGCAATTTTTTCCTCATGTCATAAGGAAGTCAATGAACCTACTTCTCAGATGGCCTGTGAAGACATAAAACAGCTTCCACTAGCTACATTCAGTTTCAAGTTGTATATAGTGTAATCATGTTTTTTGCTACTGTTATTCATTTGCTTAAAGTATAAATAACTTTCTAAAATTCTCTGTCTGAATCTGAAACATTCTATTGTGTATCCATACATATGGAGGCCTGGAAACATCTAATTTGATGATCTAATTAAGAATCTTGTAGATGGTAAAGTACCTAGAGACTCTTGCTTCGCTTAAAAAGTGGCTCTGATTTCTTGATCTGTGATGTGGATTAATGCTGTTGTTTTTGTTGTTGTTAGGTGCCATCAAGTCAGTACCAACTCATAGCGACCCTATGCACAACAGAACAAAACACTGTCTGATCCTAGGCCAACCTCACAATTGTTACCACGCTTGAGCCCATTGAGGCTGCCACCTGGCCAATCCATCTCTCTGGGAGTCTTCCTCTTTATCTCTGACCCTCCACCTTACCAAACATGATATCCTTCTCCAGCGACTGGTCCCTCCTGACAATATGTCCAAAGTATGAGAGATGAAGTTTGACCATCCTGGCGTCCAAGGAGCAGTTTGGCTGTACTTCTTCCAACACCGATCTGTTTGTTCTTTTGACAGCCCATGCATGCATGGTACTTTCAATATTCTCCTCCAACACCATAACTCAAAAGCATCAATTCTTGTAGGGTCTTCCTTATTCACTGTCCAGCTTTTGCATGCTTATGAGGTTATTGAAAAATACCATGGCTTAGGTCAGTCACCTTAGTCCCCAAGCTAACATCTTTGCTCTTCAACACTTTAAAAAGGTCTTGTGCAGCAGATTTAACTAATGCAATACGTTCTTTGATTTCTTGACTGCTGCTTCTATGAGTGTTGATGTTTGATTCAAGAAGAATGAAGTCCTTGACAACTTCAATCTTTTCTCCATTTACATGCATGTTGTTTATTAGTTCAGTGGTGAGGATGTTTGTTTCCTTTACATTGAAGTACAACCCATACTGAAGGCCATGGTTTTTTATTTTCACCAGTATTTTAAGTCCTCTTGGCTTTAAGCAAGCAAGGGACTATATAGATATAATGAATTCTGTATGTAGTTTCCAGATGGTAATTTTAAATATTTATGTTAATATAAGTAAATTAGATACATTATTTTGGTACACTGTGCTGCTTCTGATTACATTTCATAAAATAAATTACTACTTCAGAAAAGATAAATACATGTAATTTTAAAGATTTCATATTTACACATTAAATTACTGAGAATGTTTTCTTATTTTGCTTTCCACTTTCTTTTCCTTGTTTTAGTCTTAACCATGTTTCTAAAAATACATAAAATGTAATCCAATGAATTACACAAAAGCCCACTAGTACACAATTTAATTATACTTTAGGAGCATAATAAACATGCAGATTAGCATTTTACAAAAAACATATTAAAATAAGAGTACAGAAATATCTTCACTTACTATTAGAAAGTACAAGAGATTGGATTTCTTACAAGAAAATTACAGATACACAGATACCAAGATTTCTATAGTTTTCTAGTTGTCCTGATGATTGTTAAGTATACAGAATATTTTAGTTTCTTATGACTAAAATGTCATTTAATACACTGTCACTGGGATTATATAAATAATTTAAAAGCTTTAATAGAATAGCATAAGAATTTAATTTGTTTATTCCAAAGGATACTGCTGATTTTATTTGTATTTGGAAATAAGAGCAAATTCTGACTTTAAATCACAATGTCTCTAAATTGTTTAACTTCTCTGTTTCTTGTACCACATGTTCATCAGGGGTACCACTGTACCCTATCCCCTTCAGCTTCAATCTGAAATAGGGTCTTCAAGGAGCTCTGGTAGCGAAGCTGTTACTTCGCTGCAAACCTCAGGGACAGCACTGTGAAATTACCCGCTGTTCTGCAGGAGAAAGATGAGGCTTTCTGCTCCCGTAAAGATTTACAGCCTCGGAAACCCTGCACAGGGTCGCTATGAGTAGAAACCGACTTCACGGCACATAACAACAACAACTGTCCTTTTCATACTCCTTCATGTACCATGGTTCATTTTCAAAATCAACTAAAAACAAAAATGTATAAAAAAATATAAAACAATGATCAGTATGCAATTTTCTCCCTTCTGCTGTGCATAAGGTCGCTATGGGTTAGTACCAACTTGATGGCACCTAACAACAACAACAATACCTCATGTGGCACAGTAGGATCAGCACTGGACTGCAAACCACAAGGTCAGCAGTTCAAACTTACCAGGTGCTCCTATAAAAGATCACTATGAGTCTGAACTGACTCAACAGCACTTAACAACAACATGTATATTTAGTAAACATCAAAAGAAGTCAGAAATATAAAAACAGCCAATTTGCCTTCAAATTATGATTTTTAATACAGAAAACATAAATCAACATGAAAATGGCTTTTGAAGAAATTCTCATCTCCTTTGTTCACTTTTCCAAATCTAGCCCAACCTATCTATTACTGCTGCTAAAGGTTTTCTGCTTTCTAAGCTATTCTAGAGTCCTGCTCTGACCCTCCTAAACATCTGTTTCCTAGATCCCTGAAAATAATTTTTACTTAAGAACCTTGTTCTTATTCTGAACACTGTGTTCCAAACAGCTGTCACAGTATCTGCTCTATTCAAAGGTGGCTTAAAAGGAAATGTGCAGCTGGTAAACACCATCGAGGTGGTTCCCACTCATAGAGATCCTGTGTAGGGTTTCTGTGGAGCAGCTGGTGGGTTTGACCTACAGGCCTTGAAGTTAGCAATTACAGCACTTTACAAGTACTTATTCAATAGTACCATAGTAAAACTCCAAAGGGAAGGTTGTTGTTTTTGTTGTTAAGTGCTGATGAGTTGATTCTGACCCATAGTGACCCTGTATGGACAACCTTTTTTTGTCTGCCTGAACAATTGCAATCATATCTTTCCCTTCTTTCCATACTTACAGTGATGACTCAGATACTACCGTAGGAGACATTGACCGAAAACCCCTTAATTAAACCACACTTAGTTTGCCATTATCTTAAAAATATCTTCTTGAGTCATTATATCTTTATAACTGAGGTTCTATCTTACACTTTAAAAAATATGTTATCTCCTCACTTATTGATAAGGTTACGTTCCCAAGATCAAGTCATGATGGAAAAAGTAGCATTAGGTGTAAACGGAGAATGACACATGAAATCACAAAATGGAGGTTGGCTCCATCACTCCATAACTGCCAAATCACTGAGAACTTAATCATAAAGTCCAGCGTTACTCTAACCTCACAAGTTGGTGTTCACCACAGCCAGACATACATTATTAATGTACAAAATAGTAGGATAGTAAATGTTTACTATTGCTGTAAATGTATATTGTCAGATAATAAGATAGTCATAAATGAAATGTAGGTGTGCTTCCCACATTAAGATGATAGGGAAAATGTTACATTAATACCACAGCTTTGGAAATATTTACCTGTAAATGAATTTGAGTCATCTATCTATCTATCTATCTATCTATCTATCTATCTATCTATCTATCTATCTATCTATTTTTTTCTGAGTTAATAAAATGCCCTCCAGGCAGTCTGAGAATCTAAGCAGATGGAATGCCTGAGGAGCGGACTTGTGCTTTGAGTTGGTACGCTTGGGGCTTCATGGTTAACCCATACATTGGTGTCAAGTCTAGCTGGGCTCCGGGGCATTTCTGCAGCTTGAGCTTTTGCAGAACAGTGGTGATGAAAATGAATACCTCATTCCGTGCAACATCTTCTCCCAGACACTTCCGGATTCCCATTCCGAATACCAAAACTTTTTCAACAAGACTTTTATTCAGTTCTCCGTCTTTGTTTAGAAATCTCTCCGGTTGAAATAAATTGGGATTGTCCCAAATGGTTCTGTATAAAGTAGGCAAATATATAACATTTTAGAGTGAAATGATTTAGTAATTTTTCCCATTGTTGTCAACTTCTCCATAATTTTGTTTTGCATTAAATATTTTGTTAAATTTTGGAATATCTTTTATAAACTATGTACCTTTACAGACACATATAACTATTATGAAGACATAATTATATATATAATTACTATGGGTTAGTTGTTGTTAAGTGCTGTCGAGTCAGTTCTGACTCATTGCAATCCTTTATAGGGTCTCCAAGGAGAGATATTGGGCTTTAATCACCGACCTTGTGGTTAACAGTCAAGTACTTATCCTACAGTTCCATGGGTATATATATTATATGCATATGCATATATATATATATATATAGAGA
>NW_006408532.1:18816597-18823331 GCF_000296735.1 Chrysochloris asiatica | reverse complement strand
GATGTTGTTAAGTGCCGTCGAGTCGGTTCCGACCCATAGCGACCCTGTATAGGGTTTCCAAGGAGTGACTGGTGAGCTTGAACCACCAACTTTGCAGTTCAAACGGTTTTGCAGTCTGGCGCATTAACCCACAGCACCACACCAGGACTCACTCTCTCACTCTCTCTCTCTCTCTCTGTATATATATACACACACATATATACATATACATGTATATACGTATATATACATATATATACACACATATGTACATATGTGTGTGTATATATATATATATATATATTTGTGTGTTACTCTTTCTTTTAGTATGTTGATAGATTTATTTGTAATAAAAATTGGGTATAGTTGTTAACTTTATTTTCACTAAAATGTCTCGTGATTCATTAGTTAATAAAGACCTCATAATTTATTTTAAAGTTTAATTATTTTAAAATTAAGAGTTCCACAAATTTTTACAATAATAGTCCTCAATTTCCTATCTGAGGCATCTTCGTCTCACCCTTCCATTTTATGTTTGGTAAAGGTGAGTTTTTGTTTTTGTTAAGTATCATTGAATTGGTTCCTACTCATAAAGTCCCTGTAGACGATTTCTGAGGAGCAGCTGGTAGGTTTGCACTGCCAACCTTTAGTTTCACAGCCCAGAGCCTCGCCAAGACTCCAAGGTTATCTTTTAGCTGCATTTTATTCCGCTAGTATTTACTGATTGTTTGCTATGTGTCAGGTTTTAGCTAAAGGAAAAAATAATAATAATAATGGTAAAGAATTCCGGTTGCGTCTTTTACAACATTATAATTACGAGGGGGATTTCAAACTGCACTTCAAATACCAGCTGGCCAAACCCAGGCAGAGAGTGACCCCATAAAGTCCTTGGCTCACACCTACCCCTACTAACCCACTTCTGAAATTAGATTTGCCCTGAATAAATCTATATTGAGATCACCCTTTGCATTGTAAGTGAAGTAGGAGAAGGGAAGCTTCTTTTAACCTTTCAAAAGAGAAGCAGAAGGAATATAGTTTGGTTAAGAAATATGCCACAAGGTTGGTGGTTTAAACCCACTTGTTGTGAAGTGCCATCGAGTCTGTTCCCACCCAAGTTGTTGTTGTTGTTGTTAAATACCTTGGAGTCGGTTCCGACTCATAGCGACCCTGCACAGGGTTTCCAAGGCTGTAAATCTTTACGGGAGCAGAAAGCCTCATCTTTCTCCAGCGGAACAGTTGATAGTCTCGAACTGCTGACTGTGAGATTAGTAGCCCAATTGGTAACCACTGAAGGAGCTCTGGTAGCATAGTGGTTACGAATAGGGTTGCTAACCTCAAGATCGGCAGTTCGAAACTACAGCTGTTCCGCGGGAGTACGATGAGGCTTTCTGCTCCCGTAAAGATCTGCAGCTTCGGAAACCCTGTGCAGGGTTACTATGAGTCAGAGCCAACTCCACAGTACTTAACAACAATAGTAACATTACCAGAGCTCCTTGCAAGTCACAACCGACAGAACAATAGCAACACGTAGATAAATGTTTTCCAGACTGATAAATAGTAAACAAACAGGTTTATCACAAGAAATCATAGTAGTGACTTACTCATCATGATTTACTTGGTACATGTTAATGAAAGTACAAGTTTTCTTAGGAATGAAATAGCCATTCAGAGAAGTGTCCATTGTTGTGCTGAGAAAGCAAAATAACACATTATAGCACATTCTGGAAATTCAGATAAGACATCCCTTAATTTCCCCCCAGAATCCACAGATTATTTTAAATTTTTACTCTCATGGTGACATGAAATCCTTTTAAATATGTATATTTCTATTAATTAAAAAACCTTTCACCTACTATAAAATTGTTTTTGTATTTATTAAACATATGGTGTTGTTGTTAAGTGCCGCTGAGCCAATTCTGACTCATAGTGACCCTGTGTAAGGTTTCTAAGGAGTGGCTGGTGAGTTTGAAACACTGATCTTATAGTTCAAACTGACCTTGTGGTCTAGTCCCTTATCCCACAGCACCATACCAGAACTCCATTAAACATATGTTGTTGTTGCTGTTGTTAAGTTTCATTGAGTCAGTTCTAACTCGTAGCAACCTGTATAGGGTTTCCAAGGAGCAGCTGGTGAGTTTGAACCATTGACCTTGTGGTTCAAACCAACTTTGCAGTCTAGTGCATCACATTGCACACTTATTTTAGGCAAGGCATTGCTATAATCTAAAATACTAATAGAAAATTCTCATAATATTTCTATGACTAAGTTGGCCATGGGTAGCCAGGTCAAATTATAATGAGGGAAAAGATAGCATTAAGTCCTTGTGGCCTTTATTAATTTGCACTTGTGACATTTATTAATACATTTGAAAATGAAAGTATAGCATCTTTTAGTGCTTGGTGGAAGGAATCATGGATTTGGAACTGTGAAATCTGAAATCTAGAGGCTTCCATGAATAGCGTGTTGGGCACATTTCTTTTTGCCTGCTTTGTGATTTTTGTTTTTCCAGCTGTAAAATCAAGGCGTTGGTTCTGTGGAATTCTCTCTAAGTTACCTCTAACACAAACATTCTGTTTCTTTAGTCCCATTCTCAGTCTTCTATCTGTAAAGCTTCCTCTTTCATAACACTATAATTTTGCATGGGTAGAATTCACTGTTGTTTCTACGCTGCATTCCCACCTCACAGCACTGCCCTTGGAGTTCTGGTGTGGTGGGTGCTGTGGGTTAATGCACTGGACTGAAAAGTTGGTTTGAACCATAAGGTCGGCAGTGCAAGCTCACCAGCTGTTTCTCGGAAACCCCATGCAGGGTCGCTACAACAACACTGCCCTTGCATCCCTCCCCAAAGGAGAAGCAGTGGTGTTTTCATTTGCTTGTGAGAGGACACTCTCACTTTTGGCTTAGCCAGTCCTGAGCTCTCTCTTTACACCAGTCAGCTCTCTCTTTACACCAACCAACCATGGGAGGGACTTAGAGGAGCACCTTCATCCTGTTGGGGAAAACATGGTATTTTCCAATCCTGACAGAGACAGAGTGGGGAAAATGTCTAATTTAGGTTAGATGTTTTAGCAAACCTATTTGGTCTACTGGAAGCCCAATCCTCCAAACTAACTCTCATAATTCAAAAAAGCTAATATTTTGACTTCTATATCTATGTCCGTGTCACAATTGGTACTGAACTTTGACAAATAATATGGACATTATATATTAGGTGTCCCCCAAACCCAGGAAGAGGGAAGCCAAACGAGTAAGGGATCTATGTTTCATTTGCAAGAATCAACTCCTTCTATGTATAACCTCTTGTGTATCTCAACACATTTCTGTTCACTCTCTGAAATGTATTTCCAGAGTCCCAAATATATGTTCTTTTTCATCCCAAGTGATGCACATAAACTTGATAAGACCTCTCTGTTCCTAAGATTACTTGGTAGAGGGATAGGTCATATCCTTATATGTCTCCTTATGAATGTCATCAGACAGAAGAGTTACTTCTTTAAATGTAAGAATATCTATTAAACTTCAGTTAAAGTTTAATAATAAAAACAAAATTTGCTTCAACCAGAAAGAAGATCTGATGTAGCAGCTAAAAGTAAGGAGTTACTAGGGATTTACAAGCATGATTTGTGAATAATGAGAGCAAACTATATAAAGGAGCCTGTCTTACTGTTTGGCCTTGACTTTGCCTCATTGGTGGTTGGTCCCATTGTGATATTTCAGCTAAGGACACTACATATTGCTGTGACAAACTACTGAATAATTATATCAGCTTTCTGGGGAAAGATACACTCCCACTCCATAACTATTTCAAGATGGGAAGAAAAAAATTATTCTCTATTTTAATTGTGTGAAATAGAAATAGTTCAGAACCTCAGAACTTTTGTTTTCTAGATTCATATTTAATACAGCCTGTCTATTTTATCAGTCTTGGCATGTGTTTGTGTGCTGAAGATTCTGGCATCAGTTGCAGTAAATTTTCAAATTTCTATTAATGGAATTTAAAGGTGTGGCAACTTTGAGTTCCTTAGACTACTGCCCAGAAAAAGTCCAGGCTGCTGAAAATGAAGCCAAATCACCTGTAAATGAAGGAGAAGGTAAAGTGTGTCTTTATGACATTTCATAGTCAAATGCAGATATAATTGCTGAATTATCAATTGCTTGGAATATCTATATCCTTTCTCTCCTGTTAATAATGCATACAACATGAAAGTTAATGGCATCAGACTTTAGGTTATGAAAAAATGTCCAAAAAATATGCTCTGGCTTTACTCAAACATTTCTTTACAGGGATAATAAAATAAAATGAAATCAGATTGAAAATACTATTAAAATAATAATTAACATAAGTACTAAGGCACTTGAAATATTCCAGTGAGCTCCAAGATTCTTTATTTCCCCTCCCAACCTTATGGTGCATTTTTAGAGAATAATAATATGCTCACCAGTGAGGAATAGTGAAAGGAAGGAAGGAGACATGTCTGAATATTTCATTTATGAAAGCTTCAGTGTAGGGCAAAATTTTCCTATCTGAAAATCTGGGTGATTTTAGCCCAATGTTTCCATCTGAAAGAAAAGCAATTTTGTAATTTAATAATACAAGAGATAAGTATAAGAAAACTTGTACGACCAAATTACAACTTTTATATCAAAGTACATTACCAATTTCTTCTTGAATTTTGGCTTGAATTTCTGGATAGCGTATCAAATAAAGAAAACTCCAATACAGACAGGTTGATATTGTTTCAAATCCTGAAAAACAAATGAGCGACTGAGTCATAGGAAAAGTTTTCAACATAATTAATATCCTCAATTCACCTCATGTTTAAGTACTAAAACTAGGGGAAAGGTATTTAATATAACCATAAATTAATAGTACCACAATAAAATAATTACTATGCCTTTGTTGAGTCGGTTCCAATCCATAGCAATCCTGTACAGGGTTTCCAAGGCTGTAAATCTTTATGGGAGCAGAAAGCCTCATCATTCTCCCGCAAAGTGGCTGGTAATTTCAAACTGCTGATCTTAACGTTTGCAGCCCAATTCATAACCACTATGCTACCAGAGGAATGCCATTGTGTCATCACCAACTCATGGTGACCCATATGTGCCATAGTAGAATTGTGCGCCATAGAGTTTTCAATGGCAAAGTTTTCTAGAAGAGGATCATTAGGTCTTTCTTCTGAGATACTTCTGTGTGTACTCAAATGCCCCACCTTTCAGTTAGCAGTAGAGTGTCTTAGCCAATTGCACAAACCATCCATACTGATGTTATTTATCAGACATGAAAACACTGATAACATTGTATTATATAGTAAACATTATTGTTATGATAATCTATATAATCACCATAATTGCAATTACAAGTGGCTATGAAGTAGCGTTAGACTGTGTGGATCATGACAAACTAT
Source organism: Chrysochloris asiatica (assembly GCF_000296735.1). Taxonomy (NCBI): domain Eukaryota; kingdom Metazoa; phylum Chordata; class Mammalia; order Afrosoricida; family Chrysochloridae; genus Chrysochloris; species Chrysochloris asiatica. The sequence continues at coordinate 18,817,946 of NW_006408532.1, read as the reverse complement.
GGAGAATATTGAGAAGAAAGGGTATTCCAATGCGGTCATTGTTGTGAGAAACGTTGTCTATACTGACAAACGCTCAAGTAATCTAATCTGTACTCATTTTAGCGAGAGTGAGGTTTTCTTTATTCGACTTTGCAAAACCAGGCACGCAGCCCCATAGACAAGGGCAGATGTGCCTCATGGCGTGCCACAAATGGTTTTTATACTTGTCTCCAAAAAGCCCCTCCTTCAGTTCCAGTTCCCCATATACATTTCTATGGCATGTCCCATTTTCCCTCCCCCCAGAGAAGCCAAAATGGCTTGCCCATTGTTTTAGTGGCTGTATTCTTATTTAAATTCCCTAGTCCTAGAACAGCCTGGTTACATATCCCTCCCTGTGTGTAAATCAACAATCTGTTTGTCAGGCCTAGAAACCACATGAATTCTTGAAGATGGACCATGCCCACAAGAGTTATTTCTCACAGTGTGTTCATGAGGCACCAGCACATAGAAAAAGAGACAATTGAATGGTTTAAAATCAGGAAAGGTGTGTGTCAGGGTTACATCTATCCCCATACTTATTCAGTCTGTATGCTGAGCATGTAATCCAAGAACCTGATGAAGAAAACGGCATCAGAATTGAAGGAAGACTCATTAACAACCTGCAATATGTAGATTATACAACCTTGCTTGCTGAAAGCAGAGGATTTAAAATACTTACTGATAAAGATCAAAGACCCCAGCTTTTGATATGGGTTGCACCTCAATATAAAGAAAACAAAAATCCTCACCACTGGACCAATAGATAGCATTAAGATAAATGGAGAAAACATTGAAATTGGCAAACACTTCATTTTCCTAAGATTAACCATCAGCACTCATGGAAGCAACAGTCAGGAAATCAAATGACATATTGCACTGGGCAAATCTGCGTAAGACCTCTGTAAAGTGTTGAAGAGCAAACCACGAAGTTGGCAGTTCAAACCTACCAGCTACTTCTCAGAAACCCTATACTGGGTCGTTATGTGTTGGACCAGATTCAATGACACTCAGCAGCAATAACCCTTATCAAAAGAATTCTGCACATTTCCATTTACACCATATCAAAATGGCAATTTTGTTTTTTTCCTTGAATTATTTGTTGAGTTTAAGTAATAATAAGTCTGAAGGGGCAAGATCAGTATGGTAGGATGAGTGAAGTAAGGTTTCCAATGAAATTTTTGTATTCCTTGATACCCTCAAAGAATGAACAGGTACACTCTCTTGACGGGAAACAAAATTCCTTGGTGCAAGAATATTTGCCTTTTTCTCACCCATGCAGCTTTCAATCTTCTTAAAACCTCTTCATAATGTTGTTGTTGTTAAGTGCCGTC
>NW_006408532.1:18812671-18816497 GCF_000296735.1 Chrysochloris asiatica | reverse complement strand
AGTCGGTTCCGACCCATAGCGACCCTGTACAGGGTTTCCGAGGGTGTAAATCCTTACGGGAGTAGAAAGCCTCATCTTTCTCCCGCGGAGCGGCATAATAAACCCTTATAATTATCCTGTGTCCTTTGAAAAAATTTATCAAGATTATTCTTTTAGAATACCCCCAAACAGTCACTATAACCTTCTGAGTTGACCTCTGTGTCTTAAATTGCATTGGTGAAGAAAAGGCCAGATATACTTGTGCCAAAGAATTTTGTTACCCATCAGGAGACTATACCAGTTCATTCTTTGAGGGTAGCAAAGACTGTTGTACAATAATTTCATTGGGAAACCTTACTCCATCCATCCACTCACCCTGGAAGCCACTGTTTTGACTCTCTCTATATATATTTTTTTGAACAATACTCTAACAAGACTAAGACAAGTGTATATAGCTGAGAGAACTTGTCATCAGCAAACCACTGATTGCAGAAACATGTTGGTGAAGGAATACAACCCTGGTATACACCATTTCGAATTTTAAACCATTCAGTGTTCCCTTGTTCTGTTTGAACAACTGCCTCTTGGTCTATGTATATATATGGGTGAACTTCAAACAGTTCCTGAAAAATGCCATTACAAGATAATAGAATTTTCTACCAACTTCTGGAAGCCCCCTCCTATATGTGCATATATTTATAGATATATACTGTTGTTTTTAGGTGTCATTAAGTCAGTTCTGACTCATAGCGACTCGATGTACAGCCATCCTCTCAGTTGTTATGCTGGAGTTCATTGCTGCATGGTCAATCCATCTCATTGAGGGTTTTCCTCCACTTTACTAAGCATGGTAGTTTTAATGGTTAGGGTTCTATGTCAACTTGACTAGGCTAGGATTTCCAGAGGTTTATCAGTTGGAATTTGCGTATTCCCAGGGACCTAATACAGGCATAGTTACCTCTAGGGTAAGTGGCTCTGTGCAGCCAATCTATTAAAGGGGTGATTCTATGGGGGTGTGGCCTGTTCCCAATATAAAGAACACATGGGAAATGCTTTCTCTCTCTCTCTTCTGCTGAGGACCTGGGACTTTGAAATTATAAGCCATTTCCTTGATAAAAAACTTATCTTTATATATACATATGTGACAAACTAATTTAAATTTTTATGTGTAGATAAGAAAGCTAAGAATATTCAATACTATGTTGAAGAACAGCAAAGCAGTGGAGACCTACTTTGTGAGCTATTGTTGCAGGAAGACAAGGTCTGAACCGGAGAAAGAAATCACCCCAACACCAGTGCTAGTACAAGAAGAGGCTTTATTACTGACAGAGCATCAGTGGATTAACATCCCAAATGCCAAGCTGCCGAAAACAGCTTTCATACTAGCTTATTTAAATTCCCTAGATTACATAGGCCTGAGTGGTGAGACCAGGCTGAGTGGTGAGACCACCATGTTACTTTCTCATTAGCGGTTCCTAGATAAGCGGTTTTTTACAAAAGCAGAAGGAGCTATTTCCTTTGTGTGTAACCTAAGCCTCAATGCCTTATGGGCAGGGGCCTCCTCCTTCACTGTAGAGATTGACACAATTGTAATAATTAAACAATGTAATATTGGTGCAAGGATAAGCAAATAAATTGATGCAACAGAATAACAAGTCTAGATAAGGAACCAACTACATGTGAACATTTAAATTATGGTCCTGCACCATCCTCAAAATTTTTGTTATGTTTGAGTCAATTGTTGCTGCCACTATGTCAGCCTCACTGGGGTCTTCCTCTTTTACACTGACCCTTCATTTTGCAAAGCATGATGTCCTTCTCCAGGGACTGATTCCTCCTGACAACATATCCAAAGACTGAGAGAGAAAGTCTCAGCATCCTCACTTCCAAGGAATATTCTGGCTGTGGTGCTGTGGGTGAATGCGCCAGACTGTAAGGCAGGCAGTTTGAACTGCAGGATCTGTGGTTCAAGCTCACCACCTGCTCCTTGAAATACAGGGCCTCTATGGGTCAGAACTAACTCAATAGCATTTAACAACAACAACAACTTCTTCCAAGACAGATTTTGCTTATTCTTCTGGCAGTCAATAGTACTTTAAGTATTCTTCATCAACACCCTAATTCAAATGTATAGCTCTATCTTCCTTATTCATTGTCCACCTTTCACATGCATATGAGGTCACTGACAAAAGCATGGTTTGGGTCAGGCACACCCTTTGCTCTTTAACACTTAAAAAAGCCATTTGCAGCAGATTTGCTTAATGTTGTTGTTGTTGTTAAGTGCCATCGACCCATAGCGACCCTGTACAGGGTTTCCGAGAGTGTAAATCTTTACGGGAGTAGAAAGCCTCATCTTTCTCCCGCGGAGCAGCTGGTAGTTTTGAACCGCTGACCTTAAGGTTCGCAGCCCGATTCGTAACCACTATGCTACCAGAGCTCCTTTGCTTAATGTAGTACATATTATTTCTTGACTGTTCCTTCCATGAATATTGGTTGTGGATCCAAGCAAAATAAAGTCTTTGACAACTCCAATTCTTTCTCCATTTATTGGTTCAGTTGTGAGGATTTTTGTTTTCTTTACATCGAGATACAATCCATACTGAAAAGTGTAGTCTTTGATCTTCATCAGTAAGTATTTCAAGTCTTCTTCACTTCCAAGAAAAGCAAGTTTGTATCATCTACATATCACAGATTGTTAATGAGTCTTTCTCCAATTTTGATGCCCGTTCTTCATATAATCAAGATTCTCTGATTATTTACTTAGCAAACAGATTAAATTCTTAGGGGAAAGACACAATCCTAGCACACACTTTTCTTGATTTAAAACCATTCTGTATCTCCTTGCTTGGTTCAAAAGACTGCTTCTTGGTCAATGTGCAGGTTCCTCATGAGTACAATCAAGTGTTCTTAAATACGTATTCTTTGCAATGTTACCCACAATTTGTCATGATCCATGCAGTTGGAAGCCTTTACATAAATAAAGCACAAGTAAACATCTTTCTGAAATTATTTTTCAGCTGAGATCCATCAGATGCAATAAGATCTAGATTTCTATACCGCTTCTCAATTCAGCTTGAATTTCTGGCATTTCCTATCAATGTACTGCTGCAACCATTTTTTAACTATCTTCAACAAAATCTTACTTGCATGTGATATTAATTATATGGTTCAATGGTTTCTGCATTCCAATGAATCACCTTTATTTATAATGGACACAAATATAGATGTTTTCCAATTGGTTGGCCAGGTGGTTGTCTTATAAATTTAAGTAACTAACTAACTAAATAAAGGCCTGTCATTGCATAACCCAATGATGTCAATGCATCATGGAAAGAGGACTATTATTAAATCAGGTTTCTGCACTTAAGAACAAAAGAATTATTTTCAAATGACATAGAAAGAAGGCAAAATTCTAAAATGTTTACAGCATTAGCTCAATTATACAAAATGGCTCTCACAGAAAGAACTATTATAAATAGTGGATAACAAAATATTGAAACTGTTTGTTTCCTCCCGCCCCCCCCCCCCCATATACAGATATTGTTACCTACCAGCTCCAAATAGGTCATTCACAGTGCTTATGATTTCATTATCAGTCAAGGTAACTGTTTTGATAGCTGCATACTGGTTGTGGCATGTATTAATCAAAGCATCAGTAATGTCTCGCATATGGTTCTGGGGAGATAAATCTTAGCATGATTATTCCTCTCCACATATATATCATATCACATATCAGTCCATTGTAGGAGGAGCCATAGCCTCATATAACTCCAAATGAACCCAATGTGCTTATGAATATAAATCTACATTATTTTAAACCTTGCAACCATTTTTTTAAAAAAATCAT
>NW_006408532.1:18810796-18811776 GCF_000296735.1 Chrysochloris asiatica | reverse complement strand
CTTATCTTACAGAGCCATCGTGAGCCTTCTTTCTAACAATAGAAGTGAGTGCCTTAGTCTATGAGCACACTTAGAAGATGTCAGTATTGTTTGTTGCTGTTGTTAAGTGTGGTCAAGTTGGTTCCAACTCATAGAGACCCTGTGTAAGGTTTCCAAGGAGAAGCTGGTAAATTTGAACCACCCACCTTTTGGTTCAAACCAACCCCGAGACCTAGTGGTTTATTCCACAGCACTGCACCAGGACTAGAGGTTAACATTTATTGAGAAAGACATGGCATTTAGTATAATAAAAGGATTCAATGACTGTTGAATGGACTTTAGTGTCATCCAAGGGAAAGGAATGGGGCAAGAGGAAAATTATGGAATGGGAAGAAAAGTTTAGGAACTCTTACAAAATTTTACACATACTTTTCACTGTAGGATAAGCACTAGACTGTTAACTGCAAGATCGGTGGTTCAAAGTCAGTCTTTGGAAACTTATACAAGATCGCTGAGGTGGAATTGACTTGAAGACAACACTTAACAACGGTGATATATTTGATCCAGAGTTCCTGATTGGTACCTTGAAATAGATTGTCTTCTTTTTATTTTTTCATTGGAAGGGACTTAACCTCTCTCTTCTCTTCATTTTCTCAATGACCCACCTTGATCACTTACCATTTTCTGTTTTATTTTTTCCTGTTGTGCCCAAAGATCTAGGATTCTTTCTGGAAAATACAGCTTTCATTCATCTGAGACCATCAAATTAGGCAAAACACATTTGAATGGCTTCATAGGAAAAGTCAGCTTCTGCCACCTGGAGAACGTTATTACTGCATTTGTTATGATCTCAGAATGCATTTCTGAATAGTAAAAGAACTCAGGTAGGAGATCTGTGTATCATGGAAGTTTTTGAAAAAACCTAAAAACCGGTATATATACCGATGCTTTATGTCCAAGACCTCTTAATTTCAGATATACTATATGGTGCTCCTGACACA
>NW_006408532.1:18806829-18810351 GCF_000296735.1 Chrysochloris asiatica | reverse complement strand
CATAGGGTCACTATGAGTCAGTACCAACTTGATGGCACCTAACAAAAACAACATGGTCTAAAATGAAAAGACAAAACAATTTTTTCAGGGAATTCACCTACATTTGGGTCTCCATCTATCAGTCACTTATAGAATTGCAATTCATTCCTGTTCTTTGAAAACTGATTAAATGTCTGAGGTCTCAAAGACTTAGTTGTTGTTGTTGTTGTTAAGTGATCAAGTGCCATAAAGTGAGTTCCAACTTACAGCGACTTTGTATTGGGTTTCCGAGAAGCAGCTGATATGTTTGAACTGCCAACCTTGTGGTTCACAGTCCAGTACTGATCCTAGCACATCACATGAAAACTGAAAATGTTTTGTGTTATAGCCCCATTGATGAGAGTTCAGGTTTACAAATAGCATAGTTACGTTTTACTGTAAAACTATAATAAAATGATCCAAGGGAAAATACAATCTTTTAGATACTCAATGCTTCTCACCACTATAAAACCCATGTTTGGTATGAATTTAAATCCTTACCTTATCATATGTTGTTAGATGATCTTGAACATGTTGTGCAATAAACCGATTTAGTGCCTCATAAAATTTCCGGGGAGCATTTATAATCGGTAGTGGCAGGTAGCGGAAAAATGGTATAAAATCGGCAGGGTTAGCTACACTGGAGGCCTTCAAGAGCATATCATTTGTTTTAACCACCTTAAGAAATTCCTCATCATTGTGTTCATATCTCTTGCCAAAACAAAGGGCACAAACAACGTTGGCCACCGCACAGGTGATTGCACTTCTAGGCTCAAAGCTGCCATTCTTGGAGGTCAATTCTGCAAAGACTGTCACCAGCTCAGATACTTCCTCTGTGACATGTTCCTCAAGCAGGCAAGAGCAGGTGGAGGATTTTGCTTCTGCTTTGGAAAAAGTTCTTAATGCATTAGAGGCAATTTTCTTATGACGTTTCCAACTTTCTCCATAATTGACTGAAAATGTAAAACTCTTTCCTTCTGCTAGGGCAGCAAAGGTATGCAGGTTAGGTCTGCCTGCAAAATGCTCTCCATCCTTGAGCAGAACTTGCTTCACCATTTCCATTCCATTCACCACCACCACAGGTACCATTCCAAGTTTGATAAGGAAGATATCTCCATATTTCTTACGCATCTCCATAAAAGTCAAGTAGGGATGATCTCCCAGTTGGAGAAGATTTCCAATGATGGGAAAGGACCACGGACCAGGAGGAGACACCTGTTTTCCATCCTTGCTGCTTAGTAGTCTGACAAAAACAAAAAGAATCACCAGAACAATGAGCGAAGTGGTCACTTCTCCAGGAGTGATTGCCGCCGTGTCGAATATCATCTTCCGGAATCAAACAACTAAAGAGAAAAATGGAAACATTGTTTTTGTAGTTTTAAGCATTATATATATATAAGGAGTCCTGGTGTGGTGCTGTGGGTTAATGTGCCAGACTGCAAAGCCATTTGAACTGCAAACTTGGCGGTTCAAGCTCACCAACTGCCCCTGGGAAACCCTATACAGGGTCACTATGGGTTGGAGTTCGGAGTATGCTGAAAGGTATTGTTAGTTAACTGACCACTAAGTGTGCAAGTCAAATTATTGTAAAGAACATTGCATCTTTATTTCAGTTCTATTCTTTTCATAATTAGAATGGCAAAACCCAAATCTGCCATGCAAGTCATTGACTATGAACAGAAAAAGAAGGACACTCAATGCAGAAAGCAACATGATGCTTTAGAAAAGGTTTAAGGTTATCCAGGATTCCTAGTGTGGTGCTATAGAATCAGCATTGGACTTCAAACCACAAGGTCAAGAGTTGAAACCCACCAGCTACTCCTTGGAAATCCTATACAGTATTGCTATGAGTTGGAACTATTTAGCAATAACAAAGGCTATACAAACTGATTTCATGCTGATTAGCTGGGGACTTTCTTCCTGTCATTTTACCTCAGAGTATCCCTGTTTTCTTATCTAAACACCCATTTCACAAAATTAGGCACATAGTCTCCCAACAAATATTTACTGAGGCCCCTCCCACTATCAGAATCCTGGTGTGGTGCTGTAGGATAAGCACTTGACCACAAAGTCAGTTTGAACAGCAAGGTCAGCAGTTCAAACTTACCAGTCACTACTCAGAAACCCTATACAGAGTCACTATGAGTTGGAACCGATTTGATGGCACTTAACAACAATTTGAACTGTCAGGAACTAGAAATGCAAGATACAATTTCATGGGCTTTTCCCAAGACTATTAAGGAACCCTGATGGCACAGTGTTTAAGCACTTAGCTGCTAACAGAAAGGTCTGCTTCTATAAATACTATAGCCTTAGAACCTCTGGAGCAGTTCTTCAAAGTTCAGTAAGGTCACTATGAGTTGATGAGAATCAGCTTGACAGCATTGGGTTTAATGAAGAAACTAGATAAAATAATACTACAATGGGGACCTACATAAGAAACTTGACTACAGAGCGGTCTGTCAATTGTTATGAGTGGTCGTGTCTTTACCAACTCATAGCACTCTTATACACAACAGAATGGACTACTGTCCACTCTTATACACAATAGAATGGACCACTGCTCGGTCCTGAACCAACCTCCCAACCGTTGCTATGCTGTACCAATCCATCTACTTGGGAGTTTTTCTCTTTTTCGCTGACCCTCTGCTTTACCAAACATGATGTTCTTCTCCAAGGACAGATCTCTTCTGATAATACGTCCGAAGTATGAGAGATGAAGTCAGGGCAGCCTGGCTTCTAAGGAGCATTCTGGCTATACTTCTTCCAGTACAGATTTGTTTGTTTTTTGGTGGTCGATGATAATTTTAATAGTCTCCTCCAACACCATAACTCAAATTCATCAATTTTTCTATAGTTTTCCTTATTTATTGTCCAACTTTCACATACTTATGAGGCTATTGAACACACCATGACTTGGGTCAGGTACACTTTAGTCTTCAAACTGACATCTTTGCTCTTCAACACTTTAAAGAGACCTTGTGCAGCAGATTTGCCTAATGCAATATGTCGTTTGATTTCTTGACTGCTGCTTCCATGAGTGTTGATGATTGATCTGAGCAAAATGAGGTCTTTGACAACTTCAGTCTTTTTTCAATTTATGTTGATGTTTTTTATTGGTCCAATGGTGAGGACTTTTGTTTCCTTTACATTGAGTTGCAACCCATACCAAAGGCTGTGGTCTTTGATCTTCATCAGTAAGCATTATTTTAAGACCTCTTTACTTCCAGCAAGTAAGGTTATATCATTTGCAAATCACAGGTAGTTAATGAGTTTTCTTCCAACCCTGAAGCCACAGTTTTCTTCATATAATTCTGTTTCTTGAATTGCTGAGCATATAAACTGAGTAAGAATGGTGAAAGAAAACAACGCTGGCACAAACCTTTCTTGATTTTAAACCATTCAGTGTTGTCTTGTTCTGTTTGAACAACTGTCTCTTAGTTTATGTACAGGTTCCTCATGAGCACAATTCAGTGTTCCAGAATACTCATACTTCGCAATGTT
>NW_006408532.1:18799562-18804539 GCF_000296735.1 Chrysochloris asiatica | reverse complement strand
TCTTGAAATGTTTGAACATCAACCATTTCCAATTGTAGGAGGTCCAAATGAAATAATTATGAAAAAAGTCCTTGGTGACTTATAATTAGTGGCTGTCTAGCTGGGTTTCTAGCTGGGCCCTCTATCCTTGGATTTCCCAGTCCACTTGTAAAAATGACTTTCTGAAAAAAAACCCCACAGTTTTTTAGAACATATCAGAATTATTGTATCATAACATATGATAGCAGGAAAGAGCTCTGGTAGTATAGTGGTTATGAATCAGGCTGCTAACCTCAAGGTTAGTAGTTGGAAACAATTAGCTGTTCTGTGGGAGAAAGATGAGGCTTTCTGCTCCCATAAAAATTTACAGCCTTGGAAACCCTATGCAGGGTAGTTATGAGTCAGAACTGACTCCACAGCATACCACCACCACTGCCAAACAGGAATTTTCCAGTCAGAGCTGATTTTTTATATATATAATTTGTCTTTTAAAAAAAGAACCCACAATTATACAAAGTGTAAGAATGCCAGTAGCTAGCTGAACACAAGGCTCTGGGCTCTGGGAGTGGTGGGGATGAAGTAGCTCCGTCCAGAAATATCAAGGTCCTAAAACATAATCTCTTACACATGCAGAATATTTTTCTTAGCCAATAGATTCCATGTGGAAGACTTGTTTTTGATTCCTGATCAATATACTTCACGTATAACGATCACTTATCTGTCAGTAGAGAATTGCATGTGACCCTGATGTTGAACAAGATTCAATGAAATGTACAAAGACTAGGAATAAAGAACAGATGTTCTTCTGAAAATCAGCCAGTGAAAATCCTATAGCTCACAATGGTTCAATTCTCATGGTGTAACCATGAGTCAGCAACTGGTTGGACTGCACCTAACAACAACATAGACTAGAGAATCTAATCCCCCTTTTAAAAAAGCACAACTGCTCTAATTACTTATTGAGATAATATTGGTAGGTGGACTATTCATTGGCCAGTGTAACTATTTATTTGATTTTTGAGGCAGTTTTTTGAAAAAAAAAAAAAATACCTTAATAAATTAAGACGCATTCTGTAAGCTTTCCAGATCAGAAGAGAAAAATGGGGTGGTAAACACTGCTACACAGATGCTGTACTATAAAGAGCACCAAGGGTCAAAGGAATGTTTATCTTAAAGTTCTTACTCAACATTAACAGCTCCCACACTTAATTTGCAAATCAAAAGGCCTTGCCCTAGTTTTATCAGATTGTTTCACCGTCTAAAGTCAAAGATAAAATGTTAACACTGTTTTCATTGCTCCTATTTTTTAAGGAGTGAACAACTTAAGAGTTAAAATGGAGAGATCAGTTTTTGTTTTTCAGGGAGAAAAACAAAACCTGAATATGTATTTAAGTAGAAAGTAAAAACAAAACAATAATAATAATAATTTTAAAAAATAACCGAATCACCAATCAAAACAGCTATCATTTGCCAATGTCTGGGTTCAGAAAACAAAGTGAGGGTCTCATTGTGCTGCATGCTTGCTGATTTTTGTAACACTTCTTCCGTTAATAGTAGCATCTACTGAAATTTGGAGTCCTGGTGTAGCGCTGTAGGATAAGCACTTGACCATAAGATCAGTTTGAACCACAAAGTTGGTCGTTCAAAGTTACTAACTCCTCAGAAACTCTATACAGGGTCACCGTGAGTCAGAACCGACTTGATCGCTCTTCATACTTACATACTTAATTACTGGCATTTATTGTACTTGTCACATGTGCCAGAGACAGCACATTAAGTCTACATCGTCCTTTTAAACTCACACCACTGTAAAGTAGCACTGTTAGGGAAAGGCTCCAAGACATAAAGTTATTTTCCCCATGTATTGTCCACTTCTTTTGAGCTTGAAAATGAATCACCAGTTATTTATTTCTGTTGTTAGTTGCCATGGAATTGATTCTGACTCAGGCAAACTCCAGGTGTTACAAAGTAGAAATGTTTTACAGGGATTTCTTGGACATAATTTAAAAGGAAAAAAGATCACCTGGTCTTTTCTTCAGGCCACTTCTTGGTGGGTTCCAAAGTCAACCTTTACAATTACCAGAATCTGTGGGCCACCTAGGGATCTTTATCTCTGTTGTTGTTGTTGTTGATGGTGGCGGTGGTAGTGTGCCTTGGAGTCCATTCTGACTCATAGCAACTCCGTATAGGGTTTCTGAGGCTACATCTTTACAGGAAGTGCTTAGCAGCCCGATTCATAACCACTACGCTGCCTTCAAGCTGTTTCCAACTCATAGTGACCATGCATAGGATTTCCAAGGTGGCGCTGTGGGTTAATGCGCCAGACTGCAAAGCCTTTTGAACTGCAAGGTTGGCGGTTCAAGCTTACCAGCTGCTCCTTGGAAACCCTACACAGTGTCGCTATGGGTCGGAACCGACTCGATTACACTTAACAACATCAACAAAAAATCTTGTCCTGGTGTGGTACTGTGGGTTAATGCACTGGACTGTAAGGTTGCTTTGAACAGCAAGTTCGGTGGTTCAAGCTCACCAGCCACTCCTTGGGAACCCTATACAGTGTCACTATGGATCAGAACTGACTCGATGGCACTTAACAACAACAACAAAGTCTTTACTAACAGATCTGTGTTGGAAGATGTGCAGCCAGAGTGCACCTTGGAGGTCAGGATGGCCAAACTCCATCTCTCATACTTCAGATATATTGCCAGGAGGGACCCATCACTGGAGAAGGATATCATGTTTGATAAGGTGGAGGATCAGAGAAAAAGAAGAGGACTCCCAACAAGAGGGATTGGCAATATGGCAGCATCAATGGACTCAAGCATGGCAACAATTGTGAGGTTGGCCCAGGACTGGGCAGTGTTTCATTCTGTTGTGCATAGGGTTGCCATGAGTTGGTACCAACTCGATGGCACCTAACAACAACAACAACAAATCTTTACTGGAATAGAAGGTCTCATCTTTCTCCCTTGTAGTGACTGGTGGGTTTGAACTAGCAACCTTGTGGCTAGCAGCCCAGGGCTTATCCTATAGTGCCACCCGTGCTCCTATTTACCTCTTGTGGACTGTCAAGTCAATTCCAACTCATAACAACACTGTACAGGGTTTCTAAGGCTATACGTATTTGGTAGAGATGCTTATGTACTGTGGAGCTGATTCCAACTCTTGGAGACCTTGTATAGGGTTTCTGAGGCTATGAATCTTTAAGGAAGCAGAGAGCTCATCTCTTTGAGGCAGAGTGGCTAGCAGATTTGAACGGCTGATCCTGAAGTTAGCAACTGAACACGTAACCCATTTCATCATCAGGGCTTCATCTACGTACCTCTAATAATTTATTTTTTATAAAATTCAATTTCTTTTGGTTATATACAAAAACCACTAGATGAATCTTGACAATAATCAGAAACGTTTCCAAGGCAGAGTACTAAGTGTGTGTAGAAGAACATATCTCAGGAAAGATAACTGGGTTTCACTACTTCTATTGTATTTTGCTCTGGGATGTTAGGTAAGTCACAGTCTCTCTTGGCCTTAGTTTCCCCATCTATAAACTGATCATGTCAGATGTCTGAGGATCCTACACATTTCGTTTTCTGTAATCAGAGCTGGAGGAAGTCAGGATGGGAGATTGTGAGTGATGTGCAGGGTTAATTGTCCAGCCTTATTAGTGAGTTAGTGTCTCCAGAGCAGTTAACAGGTCATCAACAGAGTAAAGTAACTGATATCAGTCTGGGTCCTTCTCGGTTCTCTTATTAAATTCTCTTTGGCAGTTTCCCAGGAACAGATCCACTGCCAGTTTTCCCAGTGGCTTTCTTGGAATGCACATTCTGTTCCTGTTGTTTTGAGATGAACTAGGACTGAGAACAGACTCCTGGTATGATGCTGTAGGATCAGCACTAGGCTGTGAACACAAGGTCGGCTGTAAAAACCCACCAGCTGCTCCTTGGAAACCCTATACACATTGTTGCTATGATTCTAAACCGACCCCATGACACTTAACAACAACAACAGGACTGAGACACAGAGTTGCAAAACTCCCCTGGAGGTGGGTTGTTTCCCCATTAGAGATTCAAAGTGTACCCTGATCTCTTGAGAGAAGAGCCAGAGAAGAAGAGCATTCTATAGTTTGATGGTGTTTGTACTGACTCTCAAGCCTGTTTGCACATTAGGTCTTCAGGGAGCTGCAAAATAATAACAAACTCTGAAGTCCCAAAGCCACTGATCAACACCCTATTGGTAGATGCCTACTGAAAAGCTCCCCAATGTGTAAGCTGAGCTCCAAATTGAAGACCTTTTTAGTGAAGAACCACCTGTCAGCATGATCAGCAAACAACCTCCACAAATCCACTTAGACAAATTACATTGAAACTTGGAAAGCTCACCTGTGCTGAGAAATCTTGAAGGTCAGAGAAGCTGAGTGTATCCTAGGAAACAGGAACAACCTTAGCCACAGCAACAGCTGGCCCCAGAGCCTCTCTTAGGAGAAAGGCCAGGAGAAAGGGGCCACTTCTTACATGCATCAGGACAGTGAGGGGTGGACCTTGGACCGGGTGGGAGGAGTTTGGAGTTGGATCAGGGATTGTGGAGTAAGAGGGAGGGATGGAGAGGCCTTTGAGAGTAAAATAAGGCCAGGAAGCTAGGAAGTTCCTGTATGAGTGAAGAGAGACGGTCTACATCTGGAGCAGGCTTTCTGGAGCAGAGAATTCATTTTAGAAGAAAACAGGAAGGGAGAGGAGTGACACAAAGGCAATATTTAAAAAGAGAGCTGGTAACAAACAGAGGTGGGGTCCAAAGACATGAAGCAAGAAGGCAAGAAATAAGGAAGACACAAGACAGAGCTAAGCACAGAGATCATGTGAGTTTTTTTTTAAAGTGTTGTGTGTCTTTTGCAGCAGGAAATTGCATACTCCAGAGTCCTGGTGCGGCGCTGTAGCTTAATGCTCCAGATTGTAAAGATGTTTGAACTGCAAGGTCGGCAGTTCAAGCTCACCAGCTGCTCCT
>NW_006408532.1:18780051-18799251 GCF_000296735.1 Chrysochloris asiatica | reverse complement strand
TATTATATATATATATATTGTTGTTGTTGTTGTTAAGTGCCACCGAGTCGGTTCCGACCCATAGCAACCCTGTATAGGGTTTCCAGGAAGCGACTGGTGAGCTTGAACTGCCAACCTTGTAGTTCAAACGGCTTTGCAGTCTGGCGCATAGTTATATGTATATATGTGTGTATTCATTGCTGACATCAGGTGGGTCTTGGATGAAAGCAGAGAATACCAGAAAGATGTTTACTTGTGCTTTATTGACTACTCATAGGCTTTTGATTGTGTGGATCATGACAAACTATGGACAGCATTGAAGAGAATGAATATTCTGAAACACTTAATTGTGCTCATGAGGAACCTATACATAGATCAAGTGGTAATTATTCAAAAAGAACAAGGGGATACTGAAAGGTTTAAAGGCAGGAAAAGTGTGAGCTAGGGTTGTATCCTTTCACCGTACTTAGTCTGTATGCTGAACAAATAATCAGAGAAGTTGGATTATATGAAGAAGAATATGGCTTCAGGATAAGAAGAATACTCATAAACAACTGGCGATATGTAGATAAAGCAAGCTTGCTTGCTGAAAGTGAAGAGGACTTAAATACTTACTGATGAAGATCAAGGACC
Source organism: Chrysochloris asiatica (assembly GCF_000296735.1). Classification (NCBI taxonomy): domain Eukaryota; kingdom Metazoa; phylum Chordata; class Mammalia; order Afrosoricida; family Chrysochloridae; genus Chrysochloris; species Chrysochloris asiatica. The sequence continues at coordinate 18,798,639 of NW_006408532.1, read as the reverse complement.
GCAGCCTTCAGTATGGGTTGTACCTTGATGAAAAGAAAACAAAAGTCCTCACCACTGGACCAGTAAATAACATCCTGATAAAGGAGCCCTGGTATTGTAGCGGTTACGAATCGGGCTGTGAACCTTAAGGTCAGCAGTTTAAAACTACCAGCTGCTCCGCGGGAGAAAGATGAGGTGTTCTGCTACCGTAAAGATTTACAGCCTCAGAAACCCTGTACAGGGTCGCTATGAGTCGGAACCAACTCCACAGCACACAACAACAACAAATGGAGAAAAGATTGAATGTCAAAGATTTCATTCACCATCAACACTCAAGTAAGTAGCAGTCAAGAAATCAGACAATGTTTCATTCTGTTGTACAGGTCGCTATTGCATTAGGCAAATCTGTTGCACAAGACCTCTTTAAAATGTTCAAGAGCAAAGATGTTAGCTGGAGGACTAAGGTGCGCCCAACCCAGCCGTGTTATCTTCAGTAACCTCATATGCATGTGAAACTTGGACAATGAATATGGAAGAAGGTAGAAGAATTGATTTATGATGAGTTATGGTGTTGGAGAATCATATTAAAGTAACTTCTGGGCTGTCAAAAGAACAACTCTGTGTTGGAAGAAATAGAGCCACAGTACTTCTTAGAAAAAAATATGCCCAGATTTTGTCTGTCATACTTTGGACATATTATCAGGAGGGACTAGTCCATGGGGAAGGGCATCTTGCTAGGTAAAGTGGAGGGTCAGTGAAAAATAGGAAGACCCCCAATGAGATGAGCTGCCACAATGGCAGCAGCAATGGCCTCCAGCATCCTAGTAGGTAACCACCAACAGCCAATGTTCTCTATGTATTTACTTATTCTTACCTTTTCATGTAAGCGAGGTCATATAACAGTTGTCCTTTGTGATTGATATATTTCATGCCACATAATGTCTTTGAGGTCGGGCCAAGTTGTACCATGTATAAAGACTGCATTTCTCTTTATGCCTGAGTAGTATCCATTGTATATATATATGACATTCTCTTTATTCATTCATCAATTGATTGGAACGTAAGATTTTTTGCACCTTTTTGCTATTGTGAATAATGCTGCAATGAATGTAGATGTGCATGTGTCTGTTCATGTTGCTACTTTCAGGTTCCTGGAATACATACCAAGGAGCCCTGGTAGTGTAGTGGATTACCAGCTGGGCTGCTAACTAAAAGGTCAATGGTTACTTCGCAGGAGAAAGAAGAGGCTTTCTGCTTCCATAAAGATTCACAGCCTCAGAAACCTTAGAGAGGGTTGTTATGAGTCAGAACTAACTCAGTGGCACACAGTCAACACCACCACCACCAAGATACATACATCCCACGGGTGTAATTGCTGGGTCATACAGGGAGTCCTGGTGTGGCACTGTGAGTTAATGCATAGACTCCAAGGTTGGTTTGAACTGCAGGGGAACTATGAGTTAGAATCAACTCAACGGCACTTAACAACTTCGTAAATCTGTTTTCTAGCTTTTTGAGACATTCCCGTACTGTTTTCTACAACTCTTGAACCATTTATATCCCCACCAGCAATGGAGAAGTGTTTCTTTCTCCCCACATCCTTAACAACATTAGTTCTTTTCTGTTTTTATTTTTATTTATTTATTTTTAGCATTGCCATTCTAGTTGGGCTGAAATGTTATCTCATTATAGTTTTGATTTGTATTTCTCTGGTGGCTAATGAGAGTCCTAGTGTGGCACTGTAGGATAAGTACAGGACTGCTAAACACAAGAACCAGCCACTAGCTATACAAGGTGCCTATGACTCTGAACCCACTGGATAGCATTTAACAATAGCAATGGCTAATGGTGATGTGCATCTTTTAATGTATTTGTTTACCACTTAGAATCCTCTTTGATGAAGTGTCTGTTAATGTCCTTTGACCATTTCTTAATTGAACTATTTGTCTTTTTGTTGTTAAGTTGTATGTTTTAAAAATATTTTAGATATTAGATCTGTATCAGAGATATCATTCTTGAATAATTCTTCCAAGTCTGTAGATTGTCTTTTTACTATTTTGATATTGTCTTTTGATGAGCATAAGTATTTAATTTTTATATCCTAATAATCTATTTTTCTGTAGCGCTGTGGGTTAATGCGCCAGACTGCAAAGCCATTTGAACTGCAAGATCAGTGGTTCAAGCTTACCAATGTCACCTCGGAAACCCTATCCAGGGTTGCTATGGGTCAGAACAGACTCAACAGCACTTAACAACAACAACATCAATGATCTATTTTGTCTTCTGCTGCTCAGATATTATTTAATGTGTTTGATAATCTATCATTTGCAAAAAAAAAATTAGATCCCATAGTTTCACTTTTATATTTTCATGCAAGTTGTTATTGTTGTTGAATGCTGTTGAGCTGGTTCCAACTCACAGAGACCTGTATAGGGTTTCTGAGGCTATAAATCTTTGCAGGAGCAGAAAGCCACATCATTCTCTCACGGAGCGGCTGGTGAGCTCGAACCACTAACCTTGTGGTTCACAATCCAGTACTTATCATTTGGAATTATATATGATGAATTCTAAGTCAAAAAGAAATTGGAAAGTTTGCTGAAGTTAATAGTATGTTAGAGAACAATAATTTGAACTCAAGTAGTCTGACTCTAGAACTTGGGCCCTTAGTTACTGATTATACTTCTTTTTAGTAGAGAATTCTTTAGCTAAAACTGTTTCTTGCTACCAATAACCATCCTTTCTGATGATCATGTAAAATTCATGAATTTGCTCTCTCAAATCAGATTGAAGATTTTAGACTTTGGAAGATCTACAATGGGCTTAAACACACCTACTTTTTTGAGGCTAAGGAACTGAAAACCACAAAGTCAATAATTTGCATCTACCAGTAGCTCATGGGAAAAAAACAAGACTTTCTGCTCCCATAAAGATTTATAGCCTCGGAAACCCTATACAGAGTTCCTATGAGTTGGAATCATCTTGGTGGCATACAACCACCATTGTGAGGCTGGTGAAGGATTGGGTAGCATTTTGTTCTGTTACACAAAGAGTTGGAACCTACTCAAGGACACCTAACAATAACAACAACAAAATACATACACTAAATGGTTTGGAATGGGGTAGACTATTTACTACCTTTGCTCTGTGGTTGAAGAATAGAAGTCAACTTGATTCAGATTATGCCTTGTTTTTACTTTTGTTTTTCCTATGGAAAGCAGTTATAAGATGCTCTGCAGCCAGATGTCCTGGGTTTAAATCCAAGTCCTTTTATTTCATGAATTTGAGCAAGTTGTTAAATCTCTCTGCCTCAGTAGGCCTTATCAATAAAATGAAAATTATTAGCAATACCTAGCTCCTTGTTTTTATTGTTGTTGCTAGGTGCCATTGAGTTAGTACTGACCCATAGTGACCTTATGCACAGCAGAACGAAAACACTGCCCAATCCTGGGCCAAGCTCACTACTGTTGACATGCTTGAGTCCATCGATGGTGCCACTTGGCCAATCCATCTCTTTGGGGGTCTTCCTCTTTGTCTCTGACCCTCCACCTTACCAAACATGATATCCTTCTCCAGCAACTGGTCCCTCCTGACAATATGTCCGAAGTATGAAAAATGAAGCTTGGCCTTCCTGGCCTGCATGAGAGAAAAATGAAGATAATAGTAGTGAATGGAAGGAAGTCCCCAAACAAAAAACAGACAACAGAACTAGTGGGAAACCATCTTGAATAGATCAAGAAGATAGAAGAGCATAAGGAGGTGATCTCCAAGCAAAAATTAAATACAACAAATCAAATATTCACCCCATTTTATAGAACTCAAATGTAAATAAATCAGATACCATTTTATATGTACAATTTTAGAAATTATGGCTTCAGTAAATTGAGTAGCTTTTAGGAATAAAAGTCAACTGAAGAAAAATTGCTCAATTTACACAGACATGTTTACGTTTTGTCTTTGTTTTTTAAGAAACATCATTGAAATTCTCAAAATTTGAATTTTCATCCCATTGAACCTCATTTCTTCAGTTCATAATTTCATAATAGAGTTACTGACTTAATGATTATGCAATCTTGGTTCAGCTTATGTTATTGAACAACTAAAATCCCTCAGTGGTGTAAGTGATTTGAACTTGACTATTTGACAAAAAAGTGGTGGTTCAAACTCACCCAGTGATATCTGTGAAGACTGGTCTATCTACAGCCATTGAAAATCTTAAGGAACCATTCGATTCTGAATACATGGGATCGCTGTGACTCAATTTGATGACAGTTGTTATGGTATTACTAAAAAAATGCACCTGTGATCAATGCTCTCTTCAAAGAATTGGCCTATCCACCATAATCTTTTTTACCAGTGTTTATGCTACGGCTTAAGAAACAGATATTCACACTGGGGAAGTTAATGAGTTAATGTGGTAGATGCAGAGTCCAAAGCAATGACTTTGTTGGCTAAACATTAAATATATAGTAGAATGAAAAAAAGAAACAAAATAATATGATACTATTTGTTGTTGTTGTTATGTGCCGTGGAGTCAGTTCCGACCCATAGCGACCCTGTACAGGGTTTCCGAGGCTGTAAATCTTTACTGGAGCAGAAAGCCTCATCTTTCTGCTGCGGATTGGCTGGTAGTTTCGAACTGCTGACCGTGAGGTTAGCAGCCCGATTCGTAACCACTACGCTACCAGAGCTCCTTTCTTCCAAGAATACCCTTTTGTTAATTGCAAAAACAAAAATACAAAAAACCTGTTATTTTGTATGTTTAATTCTTTATTCATATTTTACTGCTGAATATTTTGTAGCAGAGTCAACTGAGTTTAGCTTTGTTTTTTCCCTTTATTTTAAAATTGCAGTGTTTGAATATTTGACATTTTCTTAAATAAATATAATAGCCACTCTTAGTCCTTGGCCCCAGGAGTGATTACAATGACTGTACTAATAGGTCTGGATTTGACTTGAGAAAACAGTGAATCCATTTAGAAGCCTGAAAACAAACTCAAGAAGATACGTAGTTTCCTCTGTTCTAGGAAGGACTCACTCATTCCAGGAAGATGCCCCTTTATTATTTTATTCTCTTTTCTAAGGTTTTCATTAGAATGAGTTTACGTTCTATTTCTTGGTAATTTGGTCCTGGTTCAAATTGCTCATGCTACAATCTTAACTTTTAAAGTCATTTCCTCACCCAGAGACGGAGAGGAGCTGTGTGCTGACAACCTACGGGGGGTCAGGCTTGTAGGATATACTCTTTGGTTGGTTGATGATACATGGAGAAGATTGTAACCATGGCAATGTAACGATGTATGCTAGGATGAATATAAAGTTATTGTTCTTCCATGTAAACTATCACATAATTCACAATAAAACATTTTAAAAAAGAAAAGTTATTTCCTCTTATTTCTTTTTTCTAGCTAGGAAAGATATAGTCTGTATAAAAACTCCATTTTTATTTTCAGAATTGGTTCATTCCTTTTATGAGAATCAAGCTATTTTAAAGAGGAAGTTGTTCGATTGGCATCAAGTTGGTTCCAACTTGCAGTGACCCTGTGCACAACAGAACAAAAGACTGTCTAGTCCTGAAGCCCATTTACTCGCAATTATTGTTATGCTTGAACCCATTGATGCATTCATTGTGTTGTCTCACCATCTCATACTTTGGACATGTTGTCAGGACAGCATGCTTGGAAAAGTGGAGGAGGGTCAATGAAAAAGAGGAAGCCCTCCAATGAGATGGGTTGACACAATGAATGCATCAATGGGTTCAAGCACTGTAGGATAAGCACTAGACCCCCAGGTCGATTTGAATCACAAGGTGGTGGTTCAAATCCACCAGCGCTCCTTGGAAACCCTATACAGAATTGCTATGAGTCAGAACCTATTCAATGGCACTTAACAACAGCAACAACCAGCTCACTGGGTTTATAACTTTATACTTTTTTACACTTAGCTATTTCATGAAAATTAGAGTATAGATGAAGAATTCCCCAAAAGATCTCCTCTTAGGGTTTAAAATTTTCAGAAGTGGTTATTAAGAATTCGATACAGTAGATTCGATTTTTTAAACTTTATTTTAATGAAACTAGTCTCTAAGAAAAATGAAGACCCTCTTTGATCCTCATCTCTAAGCCCAGAGTAAGGCAAATGGAATTGGGAAATTGGGTGTCATGTCCAGTAGAAATGTAACTATGCTCAAAGTTCTATTGTGAATGATGTGGTGCTGTAGGATAAGCACTGGACTGCAAGGTTGGTTTGAACTACAAGGACGGCAATTCAAAGTCACCAGCCGCTCCTCGGAAACCCTATACAGGGTTTCTATGAGTCAGAACCGACTCAACAGCACTTAATGACAATAAAAAAAAGTTCTATTACAGTTGTAATTTTTTTTTACTTACAAAGAAACATACATTTTATGTAGTCTCCCTCTAACCCTGTTTTTCTAATAAGCTTTGGTGTGACTTTATGCAGAAATCCAGGTTTTGTTGGAACAGATATATATATATATATATATATATATTGCATTATAGCAGAAGTAACTAGTTCCCTGGTGGTACTGTGGGTTAGGTGTTTGGCTGTTAACCTCAAAGTTAGCAGTTCAAACCCATCAGCCACTCCATAGTAGAAAGATGATTCTAATCAGTTAACGATCTTTCAACTATTTCAACTCTATGAAATGGAAATTTTATCTGCTGTCTTATCAAAACATGCTTTTCAATTGGCCCCGTTTGTAAATAACCATGTTTCCATGCATACAACTTTGAAGCTTCAGAAATCTCAGACTCCTCTTCCCTCACACCAGCTACATTCTGTGTGTTTTCTATTCGAGCATATCAGTATTCAAAATAGCAAATCCCTCTTTATTTCTTCTCTTCTGCCTCTACTTATGTCCAAGTTTTGATTACCTTGATGGACACTTAATTGTTCTCCTGACCTCAAGCCTCTTCCCTTTCAATACAAATTTATTCATAATATCAACAACTACTTATTTAATGCTCACCATTGCCTTGAAAAGTGTGTAGATCTTCATGGAACCCATAGCCAGTGAGAGATACAGGAAAGCAAACACATATATAATAATATAAATTCAGGTTGTTGTTCTTGTTAAGTGCTGTCAAGTCGGTTCTGACTCATAGTGACCCTGTGTAGGGTTTCGAGAAGTGGCTGGTGGGTTTGAATCACTAACCTCACAGTTCAACTGACCAATTATATGAAGGAAACAAAACAAAACAAAACAATAAGAAGATATGACTGATTAAAAGGTGCAACTTTTTCTTTTTTAATAAGTATGATTCTTATAAGACATGTATATGTTCTTAAAGGAAATTTACTGCCTAAACGTCCCCAGATTAAGTTTGCTGAGACTTTCACGTTCATGTCACTTCTCCATTCACACACATTCCTTAGTTATTCATCTATAAAACATACAGTATAAAATCCAACATGCTTAACCTAGAGTTGCTTAATCTGGCCCCAAGTACACTTTCTTGCTTTTCGTTTATAAACACAAAACTCAAGCAATGTTGCTTAACTTCCTGTCCTTCATGCTTGCCTACTACATCAATCTGGAGCGTATCTGCCTTTTAGGGTCCAGTGCAATACCATCACAATGGAGACTTTGGGCCTACCCGCCATAATCTTTTTTACTCTAAGCCATTAAGAATGACGTAGAATGTATTATTTTTATTAGTTGCTGCCAAGTCGGTTCTGACTCACGGTAACTTTATACACAACAGAAGGAAACATTGACCAATCCTGCTTCATCTTCAAAGAGCTATGGTGGTACAATGGTTAGAAAGTTTGCTGCAATCCATAGGTCTGTTGTTCAAACTCCCCATCTGCTCTGTAAGAAAAAGATGGGACAGTCTGATTCCATAAAAATTATAAACTTGAAAACCTCTATGGGGTAGTTCTTGTCTGTTCTATAGGATCGCTGCAAGTCAGAATTGACTTGATAGTAGTGAATTTGGTTTGGTTTGATTTGATCCATTTTCATAATGGTCAGTTGGTTTATGCCCATGGTTACAGCTACTGTGCCAACCCATCTCACTGAAGGTTTCCCTTGTTTTCTTTGGCCTCTGTTTTACTTTTTCTAGTGATTACTCTTTTTTAATGACATGTCCAAAGTCAGCAAGCCAAAATCTTGCCATTTTCCCAAGAAGCATTCTGTATTTCTTCTAAAATTGATTTGTTGGCTATTTTGGCAGTCATTGTATATTGATATTTTTTGTCAACACCATAATTTAAATGCATCAAGTTTTCTATCTTTTTTTATTTTCCAGCTCTCATATGAGACAGGTGAAAAGACCATGGCTTGGGCCAGGTGCACCTTATTTATCAAAGTAGCATCTTTGCTTTTGAAAACTTTGAAAAGATCCTGTGCATCAATTTTATCATGTTCCTGCACACTGAATCTGCTACCTTGTAATTACCTGTTTCTTTGTGTTATTATATTTTACCTTATGAGACAGATGGTCTTTTTTTTTTTTTTTTTTTAACACGTGTTTGTTGACTAAGTGTTGACTGGTTGGTTAATTATATGAGTCGACCAAAAATCAGCTTTTATGAGCACATACTAAAATCATCTACCTTTTCCCTTTAGTGGTATGATAGTTAATATGTCTGATATAGAATCATCACTTGAATTGTTTACATATGTAATCTATTTTCCCCTTGAAAGCTGTGTTGTCACTGTAATCCAAATAGCCTATATAGCTATCATCTTGTTTCTGCTTTTCTGAAAATTGAATGTAAGCTTTCTAGACTTGTCACAAGGGGGCGTAGCAGTTCTTTCCCAGGAACTAGAAAGACCCCCCCCCCACCGGACCCCACCCCCACCCCAACACACAATTTTGTTCTACAAATCTTCCTGAGATTTGGTCTCACAATTTTCTTTTTATATTTCTGCTTAGTTTTTTTTCTGCATGCAAATCCACAATTAAAGGAAAATTGCCTCCATGACTTAAAAAGAAATTTGTGTGTGTGTATTTCATTACTTTAATAATCTAATTTCTACTGAAATTCTTAATTCCCTATTTTTAAAGATGTGACTATCTCAAATGGCACCCATATTTTTTGGAAAACAGCAATTGTTGGAAAAAGCAACTAAAGTTGAAGCCTGAGATGATCATTTAGTGAAAACTGATATGCACAGCAGATGACTAAGATTTTTGTCCCCCAGTTTGCTGACAATGTTGAGTGGTGGTGGGTGATTGTGTACCATTGAGTTGGTTCCAACTCAAAGCGACCCAGTATAGGGTTACCGAGGCTGTAAATCTTTACAGGAGCAGAAAACCTGATCTTTCTCTTGCAGAGCAGCTGGTAGATTTGAACTGCTGATCTTGCAGTTAGCAGCCCGACTGGTAACCCTTATGCTATCAGTGCTTCTTCCAATGCTGAGTGTTCAGAGTTATTTAATATTCACCAAAAGGAATATATTAAAAGAAAAGTTTGACAGAAACTTGAACATCTACTTGAAGCTTGAAGCTCTACACATGTAAAGTTCTAGAGTTATTACTAGGGATATTGGGGACATTCTGGACCCAAATCTTTCACTTTATAAATAAGGACATTAACATTAAAAAGATGTCAGCTGGCTTAGCTGAGCTCATTGAAAGGCACATTCTGGCTTAATGCTCTTTTCATGAGGCTCCCTGGCCTCTGTGAACTATAGCTCAAACAGGGAGCAAAAAGGCTGTTGAATTTTTTCAAATACAATGGCATATGTTATTTTACCACTGAAAATATACTTAATCAGTATTTTGTTGTCGTTAAGTGTCATTGACCCATAGCCACTCTGTATAGGGTTTCCAAGAAGTGGTTGGTGAGCTTGACCATCCGACCTTGCGGTTCAAAGCTAGTGCCTTAACCCACTGCACCACACCAGGTTAATCAACATAACAATAAGAGCTCAAACTTCTATCCAAGTGATAGCTTCATATTGACTTATGGCTAACTAACAATGAACTTGTTTTACAGGAGTGATTTTAAAAATCATTATGAGTTACTTCTGAGTACATACAACTGCAGTAATGTATCACTTAATGTCCACAATACGTTGTGCAAAATAGCACATGATCTGATTTAGAGGCTGTGCAAACACCATGTCATAATCTGCTCCTACTTTTTCTTTAAGCATCTCAAATGAACTTCGTGCCCTAGCAGTGATTTGTCAACATGCTGAGAGGGATTTGCTTTTGCCTTTGGTCCTCAATCCATGTCATTAGCAATTTCTCATATCTGATTTAGTCCCTCTCCCATTTTTGCATAGCTTTGTAGCTTTCAGTGGAGCCAATCCTTTAATAGCTTGAATACATTTTCCTTTGTGTTTGAGGAACCGTGCAATTGTTGTGTGTAATATGCATAAATAACATGCAATAGCATTCACTGATTTTCCATCTTCCTGTTTAATAACCATTTGTTTCACTTCCAAATCGATACTTTTCATTTACCTTTTGCTGCAGAGACTATCACTAGCATTCAGCTTGCTGTGTTTGGGAACAATAATGCAGTTCACGGTCATAGTAAACCGAGAAAGGCAGTTTGAACCTCAAGATCAGTGGTTCAAGCTCACCAGCTGCTCCATGGAAACCCTATACAGGATTACCACGAGTCAGAACGAACTCAACAAAATTTAACAATGTTGCTGAGGAAGTCCTGGTGTGGCACTGTAGGATAAGTGTTGGACTGCTAACTGCAAGGTCCATGGTTCATACCCACCAGCTGCTCCTCAGAAAGCCAGTACATGATTGTTGTGAGTTGGAACTGACACAAGCAAACTTAACAGCAGTGCTACGAGAGATTCCCCAGCACTCAAGAGACACACAGTGCATGAGATTGGCTGTCAAAGCATACGGTGTTATATGTTAAATTGTGAAGACAGAAAATATAGAATAGTATATACGTAAGTTGTGACATAGCATGTAACACAGGTTATACACATAGAGCCAGCACAATCAGTTTGTATACAGGAGACATGAAATATGCTTGTTGTATGTAGAAATGATGCATTCACTGTGTCCTGCTCACCTATCAAGATTTCTGAACTTTGTAGAATTTATAACCTAATTGTTGTTGTTAAGTGCCATTGAGTCAGTTCCAACCCATAGAGGCCCTGTATGGGGTTTCCAAGCAGCGGCTGGTGAGCTTGAACCACTGAACTTTCAGTCCAACACATTAACCCATAGCACCACTCCAGGATAACCTAATATGGCCATGAAAATATATATTGTTGGACAGTGCCCAAATGGATGTTATATTACACTGACCATACTTTAAATTCAAGCAACAGTGACCTCTATATAGGGTTTCTGAGGGGCATCTGGTGAATTTGAACCAATGATCATGTGGTTCAAACAGACTTTGAGGTTGAGTGCTTATCCTACAGCACCACACCAGGACTCTTCCTGTCCTATAGCATACTGCAGATTGCAACCTCTAATTACCTTTTTAATCCCCTCTTCAGAATATCCCAAGAGTCCTGGTATGTTGTTGTTGTTATGTGCCGTGGAGTCGGTTCCGACTCATAGCGACCCTGTGCCAGGTTTCCGAGGCTGCAAATCTTTATGGGAGCAGAAAGCCTCATCTTTCTCCTGCGGAACAGCTGGTAGTTTCAATCTGCTGACCTTGCAGTTCACAGCCCGATTCGTAACCACTATGGGACTGTAGGTTAATTATTCTGGACTGCAAGATTAATTCAAACTGCAAGGTCAGTGGTTCAATCTCACCAGCCACTCTTTGGAAACCTTATACAAGGTTGCTATGAGTTCAGACCAACTTGGCAGTACTGAACAACAACAGCATAGCCCCACTGCCTTTGCGTTCCCATCACACTTCACGCTTTTGTAGGTATTATTTTATTTCCCAGATTTGTTGTTAAGCGCCTTTGACTCGGTTTCAACTCATAGCGACTTTGTATAGGTTTGCTGAAGAGTGGCTGGTGCATTTGAACCACTAAATTTGCGATGCGCAATCCAGTGCTTAACCTACAGCACCACACCAGAACTCACAATAGAATCTTCATAAATGCCTTTCTCTAGACAGGGGATGCTCTTCTGTCATCTCTTTACCTGGTTAACTCACTCCCATTCTTTGGCTATTACCCCAAAGTCATTTACCAGGGAAGCCATCCGTGACCTCCTTCCCTCTCATAGATTCATGGGTCCTTCTGCTAGATCACTAATTACAGTTTAAATTGTATCACTGCAATTGTCTGAAAAATGTTCACCTCCTGTGACTACACTGGGATCTATGTAGACAGGAGTAGGATGCTTGTTTTTTTATCATTTTATCCCCAAACTCACAATATTATTGACTAACTGAATAAATGTGCTGGTAAATTATCTCCATTACCATCACACCAACCTCCAACATATTGTGACCTTGTTCCGGTTTAGTTAAGTTCTCTTATCATAGATTATTTCTGGTGATATTTCTCTCTCCCTCTCTCTATATCAATGTTCATTTATCAGTATTCTTTCTAATTGTTCTCTCTGTCCATTGTATATGTCTGTCTTTTCTGCTGAATGTACTTTTCACCTGCTATCTCAGCAGCAGGATGAGGACTTTCACTACCATCAAAGAAGAGCCAGGAGTGGATCTTTGGACCCAGAGATCTCTGTGCATTTAACTTCCTTGGTCCAGGGACAGAAAGCTGTGACATCAGAGGAGAGGCAGAGATGCAGCAACAGCAGCAAAACCAAGATACAGAGCACAAGACAGAATGGTGAGCTTTCCAGTCCATGGAGCAAGTAGAACTGAAAGAGTTTGGACAGGAGGATTGCTTGCAGTGTGGCGTGCCTCTGGGTGTTCAATGGGTGGTGTGGCGGTGGAGTAGGTTTGCTGGCCCTGGAAGTTAGAGATGAATGTCTTCAGGCTGAGACTTATGATGGAGTGGTATATCTTGTGGGCATTCATTAGCAGCCTTAAAAGAACTTTGTAATATTGGCCAGACAGACAGAGGTCTAACTGTGGATGAAGCTGAAGAGAGGCTTTCCTGAATGGAACAAATGTGCCCTGAGCATTTCTGATGCTGAATTATAACCTGTTAACTTCCCTACTAAACTCCTTCATGGTGACTATGGTGTCTGAGGTCTGTGTGATGACTGCAATAGATCTCCCAGAACCCAGTTGAGCAGGGAGTGATGTAGGAAGAATTGTTACTTCCATATTTTCTGCAAATTATAAAAATATTCAAAATATTTAACATGTTCAGGTTAGAAATAGATGGACATTAGTAGTAAACTACTTTTCACATGTCCTTGGCCTTCAAATGCTCATACCATAGATTTCTCAAAGTACTCTAGTAGACAAAAATCACCAGGAAACTACTTGTAATAAAATACATTTGCTTTTATTGACGTATTGCAAAAAAAAAAGATAAAAGAGAGAGACCATATACTAAAGAATACTGTGGTCTAGTGAATTATGTAATGTCTTTTCTAGCCTTAGTCTATAACTCCCACCAAACAACATTTCTGCCCTGCTGGGTCTGGATAAGAGAAAATAGTAGAAGGCGTTGATAGGGTGATATGATTCAACTATGGATGTTAGCAGTGTTCATTGTAATTGTAAAGACTTGAAACTGTAGCATGGATTTAAATAAGCCATCTCAGAAGCAAGAAAGGGGCTCTTAGGACCGTTAAATAAGTAGATTCATGATTAGAGTGTGTCCTTTATACCTCAAGATCCCTACACATTGAACCTCCTTGGCCCTGGGTCAAAAAAGTATGACACTAGAGAAGTGGCAGTGGAGCAGTAGAAATAGAACCAAGAACCAAAGCAATAGACAAAGAAGTGGACTTCCGAGACCATGGAGCAAGTAAAGCTGAATGACTTTGGTAACTATGCTTGCTTTTTGAGTCTGTTGCCTCCAGGTACTTAAGTGGGGGAACTAGGTTTGCTGACCTACAGAACTAGCATTGAGTGCCTTCAGGCTGATGCTTATGGTAGAGTGGTGTATCCCATTGGTAGGTATCAGCAACTGACTGGAACAACTGTGCACTGAGAATTTTCCGTACCTGTATTTGTAACCTGTTAACTTCCCTAGCAGTCCCCATAACTGTTAGTATGGTGTCTGAGTTCTGTGTGACCATTACAGTGGATTATCAAACCCAGTATGAGAAGACAGTGCTGTGCAAGGTGTGGTTTGGTGACACATATTTTTGCCAATATCATGGGACTTATCAATATAAAGCATTTGTTTAAAAAAAAAAAAAAGGAATTACAGGAATTGAGTTTGTATTAGGTAATAGTGGAGGAACTTCAAATTTTGGTATTGGTTCTCATAACAATTGCAATGTAGAAATCAGGAAGAATAGAATAAAGCTAAAGTTGTAATTGATTAAAAAGACAGTGGTTTCTCATACTAGCCATCTTAAAAGTATTTGGTCTTGTTTTGTGGTTTGGACAATGTCTTGGCTTTCCTCTGTGTTCAAATATAATTACAGAGTGGCCTTGCTTTTGTCATGACTTATCAAAGCCACAAAGTTGCCTTTTCTGATGTCAGTGTTCTTTGAAATTTTCTTGAGCAGGAGAATATCGGGGCCATCTATGAGTGACAGGCCAGATTCTAGCTGCACCAAGACCTTGTCATAGTGTCGTGTAGCCCTGGCTTTCAGAAACTTCCTTTCTCTTCTCAAAATGAGTCATTCCAGGAAAGACTAGATTCCTAGTAAAGATGTCCACAAAAAGGCTTTCTCTGCCTCATTCTGAGTCTGGAATGAGTGGGCAGATTTTGGCTGGCCTGTGAAAGAATTTCAAGAGTTAATACTTGTTTCATTCTGTCCTTGTTGAAAAGTCACATTGTGCAATGCCGTTAGATAAATAAAATTCTTTACTTATTAAAAAATGTATGGCATTAGTTGGTCTTTGCTTGCTGTTATTATCATAGATAAGAATTTGAAAGCACAACAGCCTTCAATAATCTCTTTCAAATACATAATTTTCAAAATATCTCCTGAGTAGTTTTGCCTATACATTATCAATTAAGAAGACAAATAACTGACTTTTGGAAAAGAGCCATTCAACCAACATCAATTATTGGCTATGGCCATCTTTCCTGGGTGTTAACATGTGAAAAGGATTTATGAGAAACCAAGAGTAAGCAGCAGCCTGAGGCCCATGATAAGGAAGGGACTGCAACCTGTGTGAGGAGTTTGAGGTTTCATATTTGCGCTAGATGGTTTAGTGATACAGCAGTTGCATGTGCTTGCATTGGCAAACAGGAGCAAAAAGCACCTGATTCACCCAAATCACCAGGGGATAAGTGAAAGATACATAATGGAGGTTTCTGGAAGACTGTTTAGTGCTTATTTCTAGGAAAAGAGGTTGAGATTATACAAAGGCCACCAGGTAAAAGCTGTGCAGAAACAAAATGTTATACCATTGATTTGACTGAGGGAGGTGGGATGAATTTGAAGTAACTTAGTAAACTTCACAGAGCTCATAGCAACCATACAGGACAGAGTAGAGAGATCCTACAGAGTGTTCGAGGCTGTAAATATTTACAGAAGTAGACTGCAGAACAGTTGGTAGGTTCCAACACACTATAATGGAAATAAATTACGGCTAGAAACACTAAATTCTCCACTGTGCCTCACACAAAACATTCTGTGTAACTTTCATTAAGTTTTCAGCTCAATAATGTTTAACTAACATAAAGATTTCCAAAGTAAATAATAGTAATAAAATAAAAATCACGTTTATTGGAACTCAAATAAATTATGCTCTTCAACCTACCAAGTTAATTGATTTTTAAAGGATATAACTTAATATTAGGGATGGTGTTGGTGGTAGTTGTGTATCGTCAGGTCTGCTCTGATGCATACTGACTCTGTGTAGCATTTCTGAGGCGATAAATCTTTATCACAACAGAAAGCCTCATTTTTTTTTGCCCTTGGGGCAGCTGGTACATTTGAATTGGTGATCTTGCAGATAGCAACCCAACTCACAACTTACCACATAGCTTTCATCTTCAAGCAATTTTGACAAAAGCTTAATTTTTTTAAAAATTTTAAATTCACTTAAATATCACATTTCTCTTTACAAGCCGTTTTGGCTAGTAAGATGTAAATTAATCAGATAAGCTAATATTAAATTTCCGATGACTAAAATTAGGAATAATAAAATAAAGAAAAAAAGTACAGCACTTTTTCTAAATATACCACTTCTTTTACAGGTGGAATAGAGTATTCATGCAGTAGAGTATTAATTTTCTAGTTATATTCTAATAGACACACAAAAAAGATGTCATAATCATTTACGCATAAACTCAGAATTCTTTTAAAGAAGAGTGCGTCTAAGGACAGAAGAACACAGTATGACAGTTTTGTCAACCACTTGAATGAAGTGGTTTGCATTTAGAACATCAAAAAAAAATTTTTTTTTCCAAAACACAATCTTCAACTACAAGCAATTTTGACAAAAGCTTATTTAAAGAAAAATCACATGATTTACTTAAATATCACATTTCCCTGTACAAGCCATTTTGGACAGTAAGATGTAAATTAATCAGATAAGCTAATATTAAATTTCCTTTTTTAAAATATGCCAAAGGTCTTTAAAATGAAACTGCAATGCAAAATGCATTGTGGATTTAAATTGAACACAAGACCTTAACAAAAACATTAAAGATATTATATTTTGGTGTTATATTAATATTCTTCTGCAGAGTGTTGCAGTTTGTGTTCTAGCAGGCGATTTGCTATGCTAAACTCAAATTGAGAACTCTGTCTCGTCTGTGTTGGGCAGTGAGTGGGCCAGGTCTCGTGGGCAGTGAGTGGGACAGGTCTAGAGGTTAGTGGGCCCATGTCTTTAAGGACAGTTCAGAGAACAGTCAAAGAACTGAACAGAGGTTTTGTTTTTCTGGCCTTCTCCAATCACTCTCTAGTGACCCTGGTTGCTTTGGTCCCCTGTGTCCCATGGCCAGGTAAACACCCTGTTCCTACTGGCATTTTAGATGGTCCATGCCAGCACTGCTACAGCTGAAATGGTATGATAAATGACGGTGAACTCATCCCATATCAATTACTTCCTACACATTCCAATTCCCCTCTAAAACTTGCCTGGTTTTGTTCATTTTACAGAGCCCTCTAATGGTTGTTTTATATTTTGTCCAAAGTTTATACCTGTCATATGTAGGAGATTTGGTTTCATAATATTACTTTTCTATATAGGAAGCAGACTTGATTTTTGTTTGCTTTTTTTATATGTGTGTGCAAAGGGTTTGGTGATGGGGGTTGCTGAAGGCTAAGAGGTTTATGAACTTTTGCTGGCCTATCTCAGATAAGCTTCTGTGAGGCAATTTTTTAACCTTCCTGGAGTTCATGGTTATATGGAACCTTTTCAAATCTAGAGTCCAAACTCACTAATTAGTGTGTTTTAACGTGGACTTCTGGCCCTTCGTTCACAGAATATGCTCAGAAGGGGTCAGTGGAGGAGAAGAGAGAATATAGTAGCAACCAACCAACCAACCCAGATTCCTCAGTATTTTTCACTAGTGTAAATGTACTGCCAAAAAAAGTAAAAGAATCACTACACATTCTGGAGTCATCTTTTTTTCTTATATGATTTTCTACATGCTAAAGTAAATTGGAGTCCTGGTGTGGCACTGTGGGTTAATGCACTGAACTGCAAAATCGGTTTGAACCACAGGGTTAGCAATTCAAATTTACTAGCCACTCTTTGGAAACCATATATACGGTTGCTATGGGCAGGAAACTTGCCTGTAGAGTTTCCAGGCGCTTAACCGGGAGGAGCTAGGTTTGCTGACCCGGGGAGCTAGAGTTGACTGCCTTCAGGTTGAATTTTATGGCAGAGGGGTGTGTCCTGTGGTCATTTATCAGCAGCCCTAAAAGTTCTTTGTAACAATGGCCCAGCAGAGAGAAGCTTCTCTGTGGAGTGATTAATAAGAAGCTCTCCTGACTGAAACAACTGTGCCCTGAACATTTTTGACCCTAATTGAAACTTGTTAACTTCCATAATAAACCCCATAACTGTGAATCTGGTATCTGAGTTCGGTGTGATCATTGCAATGGATTATTGAACCTGGAGGAGAAGTAGACAATGTTGTTGGTGTCATATTTTTGCACCAATCCAGATATGAATTTTCAAAAATAAAATAAACCTACAAGACTGAGAATGGGAAACCAGATACACAAATCTGTATACAAGAACAACTATAAAGAACTTCCAAATGGAGAAGAAATGGTATTAAGCTAGAACAGAATGTTTTAAACTTGGGAAGATAATAAATTACAGAGAAAATTAATAAACTTTCTCACCAAAATAGAAAAGAAAAAATGTATAAGGACTAAGTAAACACAAAATCAACAGTAATAAGGGAAGGAAAACTAATCTGTAAACAAAATAAACTCGAGAGAAAAAAACCCACAAATATTAGGAAATCAGCAGAACCATATACACATATACAAAGACAGTAATAAATTCTTACCTACTGATAATCACACTGAATGTAAATGGATTAAATGCACAAGTCAAAAGACAGAATAGCAAATGGGTAGTAAAACATGACCTTTGAATACACTATCTACAAGAGACATACCTTAGACAAAAAGTTTAAAACAAGCTAAGTATCAAGGTTTAGAAAAATATACATCAAGC
>NW_006408532.1:18761161-18779716 GCF_000296735.1 Chrysochloris asiatica | reverse complement strand
AATATATATTATATAATGATTAAAGGCTCAATTCAACAAGAGGACATAACCATATTTATGCACCCAGTGAATGTAACCCAAAATACATACATCAAACTTTAAAAAGAATTAAAGAAAGGAATAAACTCCTCATTACTCTGTATAGAATTTCCAAGGCTGTAAATCTTTATAAGAGCAGAAAGCCTCATTTTTCTCCCACGGAGCAGCCAGTGGATTTGAATTGTTGTCTCCAAATTTAGCAATCCAATCTGTAACCCATTACACCAACAGAGCCCTTTGATGCTTACCATGGATAGAAGTGTTAATCACTAACTAGAGAGCAGACATATATTAACTTGAGTGAAAAAAAGGCAACATACAGTTAAGGGGGAAGGAGAACAACATGACCAGTTGCAAAGGAAGACACTAAGAGGTATACAAGACTAGAAGAGAATAAAAGTAAATGCTATTACATACACAATTCTGCAGTAATAGTAATAGCACACAATATCTTCGAGCATATATGTAGGTAGACATACAAACTGAACAAATGTGGGAAATACACTACAAGTATATATATATACTTATGCCTTTGAGTTAGTTCTGACTCATAGCCACCCTGTTTGCGAGGCTTTTTATATTTTTGTGGGAGCAGAAAGCCTCATCATTCTCTAGCGGTGTGGTTAGAGGGCTCCAACCATGGAATCTGTGATTCACAGTCCAGTGCTTATGGTATGAATCAATATATAGAGTTTGTAAAAGACATTTTCACTTTTGTAATTGTATGTGCTGCAGAGAGTTAATGGGAAAAAATATGGAATAAAAAGATAATGGTATTTTCCCATGAACTCAGTGAGGGCTCCTCTTATATCCAAGGCTATTGTAGTACATATAGGAGGCAAATCTCGGACAACTTCTTAGTCATAACCAAACACCTTGAAGGAAAGAATCATTTGGATAATAAGGATTATAGTCTCATGGGACATCTAGATCAATTGGCATATCAAAGTCCATAGAGACAATATTCTATATCCCACTTTGGTGAATAGAAACTGGAGCCTTAAAAGTTGTGAGTTGCCATGTAAGATTCAACTATTGGTCTCTTCCCATTTGGAGTAAAGGAGAATGAAGAAAATCAAAGGACTAATGAACTACACAAACCATAGCTTCCACTACCCTGAGAATAGAAGATCTAGATGGTGCCCTACTACCACTGGTGACCACTCTAATCAGAATCAAAATAGAAGATCCTGGACAGCAAAAAGTGCAAAATAAAGTTCAACATCATTAAAAAGACCAGGCCTACTGGTCTGACAAAGAATAATAAAATCACCAAGACTGTGGACCTTAGACACCCTTGAATTCAGGATCTGAATCCAGCCCTGAGGATCAACTTCCAGCCACACAATAAACCTCTCTATAAAGTAAATACTAACACAAGAGAGGAACGGACTCAATACAATCAGCCACACAAGACCAAAGGAGCAGTGTTTGTTCAAAAATAAAGCTGAAAAGGTAGGATGGGGCAGGAAAGAAGGGCAAATGGAAACAGGGAAAGCAAAGAGGAAGTGGGAAGCATGCTGTTACTTAGAAGGAATTACAACTAATATCACAAAACAATATAAATCATGGAATGGAAAACTAATTTGTTCTGTAACTTTTACCCAAACTACAATTAAAAAAAAAGAAAGAAAAAGCATAAAGGATTAATTAGTAAGAACATTTGTAATACTATATAGTTCTCAGAGCCTATAATTTGTTCTATGAGCTTTGATTAAGCAATGGTTAAGCACTCAGTTGCTAACTGAAAGGTTAGTGCTTCAAATTCACCCAGGAGATTCCTGAGAGAAAAGACCTGGGAATCTGCTCATGTAAAGATTGAAGCCTAGAAAACTAATCAGACAATTCTATTCTGTCATACTGGTTGACATATTGGTCAGAATTGACTAGATGGCAATTAACAAAAATGTAATTTCTTCTTAGATGGCACTGATCAAATTTTAAATCATATTTTGTAATCACAGCTACAGCTATGTTTTGTACTTATTCTATACTAGTCTTTAAGTATTCTCCCCTAAATACAACATATACTGGGTATTAGTAAATAGAACTGAGAAATTTGAAACTTTAATATTTTAAAACATAGCTGCCTACACCAGGAATATCTATCTTACCGAAAACAAGATAATGATTACTCTTCAAATGAATTTTTTAAACCGGTATAAATTTATTTTCTACAGTACATTAATTATTTCAAAAGAAAAGAAAATGATAGATGATGAAGCATAGCTTTTAACAAATCAAAACCTGGAATTTTGCCCATATTCTTGACTATGACTATATCACAGAACAAAAATATTTTCTTCCAAAGAAAAAGACATGTGTATAAAAATAATAGTTACAAATACAAACTACTTTCCAACCCAGTTTCTGCCAACAGCACAAAGAACAAGCTTTATATCTCTTTTTTTATAAAATGAGTCCATTGATAATAAGACACAAAAATGCATAACGTTGTTGTTAAATGCCATCCAGTCAGTTACGACTCATCGTGATCCTGGGTAGGGTTTTGGAGGAGTGGCTGGTGGGTTTGAACCACCAACCTTGCAGTTAGCAATACAGTGCTTATCCTACAGTGCCACATCCACCAAAATGCATACCTCATTATTTAATCCACTGAATTCTTACAAGAAATCTATTTACTAGACACTAGAATTATACATGAAAAGGAGCCATTATTTCTCTAAATTAAAATAGCTTCTTATAGTTCTCTGCAGAAACAATATGTATTAATTTCTTTATATACAATTAATTCCTTTGCTCTTCAGTCTGTACACAAAGATATCAATACATATTGTTTATGCATAGACAATGCAAAAATTGGAGTTTTAAATATGCGGAACAATTATTTATTTGAAAGGAGTGGCAATTTAAAGTAGTAAACATGACTTCTAAATGACCTGAAAATCGTAACACTCATTATTTCATGTTTAGGACTCAGTTGAAAATTAATTAACAGTTTCAGCACTTGTGCAATATTAAAAAAAGATATATTCATTATATCTCTATTGAAATGTTTCTTTAAAATTCAAAATATTATACCAAATCATATTCTCTAATAGGATACTAAAAAATAATATAATTACTATACACTGACATACCAATAACAACTAGAAATACCAGGCGAGCAAAAGTTGTCTAGTCTAGATAACCAATATACACATTCAAATTTATAATATTCACAAAAGAACCCTCTAAATATCCTAACAAGAAAGGAATAACAAAAATTAGAGAAACCTACCTTCTCACAGAATAAAACCAAAGGAATTTTCCACATTTATTTAAATTATTTTAGTCAATAGCAGAGTTCTTCCACTAGGTCGAAATCCAATCTTAAATTTCCAGGCCAACATAAATAGATTCTGTGATCTTCATTGCAAAACAATTTGGCAAGTTACATACATTAAAAAAAGTGACAGTAAACTGATGTGTAAATGTACGTGATGGAATTTTCATTCTTCCCAGGGTCCTATTTCAGAGTAAAGAAGGACTTCGTTCTTGGTCATTTATATCCATTGATCCTCCTTCTTAGCATTGCAAGAAATCAAGACTTACATTTCCTTGGCTTTAAAATAAATGAAGGTCTTCATAGGTAAAGAAGAATGCCAACTAATAATTCTAAATCATTTCATTACAATTTCCAGAAGTTCCACTAGTGTCCTGATGGATTAAATAAAGACTGACACATCCTTATCTTCACAAACTTCTTTTCAAAGCAATCTTATAGAAAAAAGAAAAAAAAACACAAAATGAGCAAATACATTTCAAGTGGAATTGATGTTTTTTGGAAAGGAAAAGAGATTTTTGAGTTTAAATAGAACATTTCCAGCAACAAGAGCACAGGCACATTTCTTCTTCCTCTTCTTGCTCTGCAGTCTGAAACGGTGATCCAGATGGGACACCTACTTGCCAGTTATTTGATTCAAGCCATAAATGTCTATCCTCTGAATAAGAGGATGGACTCCTAGTTTCTGCATATTTAATGGATCCTCTCATTTCATTGTGAGTACCTTCACAGGCTGGAACAGGATACATTTTATCTCCTGAACTAAATGTGATTTGGAGACCAGTGAGTTGAGGTAGAAGAGTTTGCGTTGCAGAAGAAAGATGAAACAGCTTGAAGACAATTTCGTCCTCATTGGGGACTTTTTTGGTCTCCTTATAAGACTTCTCCTGAAATAGCTGATGCTGACTCACTTGCTTTCAGGACACACTTATTGTGGCCAAAATTTTATGTACTTGATTGTGAGATCTTAGATTAGCAATGTTGCTTGGCAACACAACAGCATCCCCAGACGTTCTCATTTTGACTTCCCAAATTCAAATTTTAAACTTTCAAAAAGAATACAGATGGTTTTTAAGATTTCACATTCCACATTTTTTAAGGAAAAAACATATATGACAATTTCATTATCCTACAACATGTAATTCTAAGGATTTCATTTATAGTTATATATTAAATATTCTTGCTGTTTCCTTCAGTCTCCATTCCAGCTGTTTTTATTACTACCCCCACACTCAAAACATCTCCATTTGAGTCAGAAATGACTTGACAGCACATAAAAACAACAACAAGTTACATTTTTAGTCAAAACAGAAAGGAATGTGTAGTCATCTAAATAATGCTCTCACCCTAACATTTTAACACTGCTGACAAAATAAAAGCAAAGAGAGAGGGGGGAAGGAAGGAAGAAGAAAGAAAAAAAAGTTTATATTTGAACTGCTATTCAAAGAATTGCTTTCCTGTATGTGGCAAATACTTTGTTCAAAAAAATTTATATGCAGAGTAAATATGTCTAAGATTCAAATACAATATAATAAGAATTCAGTGGACATTCTTTAAAACTCAGCATTTCAATGAATGCTTGCAAAGAATTGCCTACAAAAATATTACTCACAGAATTGTGTATCAATACAAATTATTAAAACATCCGAAAGTAATAGAATGGTTAATAAAATGTTAATATATCTATGTGATGAGAAAATCTCAGTAGTTAGGCATTCAGCTGCTAACCAAAAGGTTAAGCCTATCAGTAGCTCTGGGAAAAAGATGTGGCAGTCTGTTTTCCACAGCACTGGAAAGCCTGGGGCAGATCTACTCTGTCTTATAGTATTGTTATAATTAAACATTTTTAAAAATGATGGCACGATGGGAGATTTATATTTTTTATTATCTGTCTTAAATGTCCTCAATAAATACCCACTACTTTTAAGATGCAGAAGAGAGGTGAGGCTTTCTGTTCCCGCAAAGCTTTACAATCTTGGAAACCCTAAGATGCAAGTCTCCTGTATCCTATAGAGTCACTATAAGTTCGAATAAAGTCAATGGCAGTGGGTTTGTGTTTTTTGTTTTGTTTTGAACTTTTGTAATGAAGGAAAACAAACCAGCTGAAATTTCTTTTTAAAAGAATGTGCAGTACAAAAATGATAATCGGCTTCATGCTGTGCTGGCTATTAAGCTATTGTATGACTTACTGGTTACAAGTCTGGCTGCTAACTTCAAGGTCAGCAGTTCAAACTACCAGCAGTTTGGCAGGAGAAAGATGAGGCTTTCTGCTCCCGTAAAGATTTACAGCCTCAGAAACACTGTACAGGGTCGCTATGAATCAGAACCGACTCCACGGCACATAACCACCACCCCATCATCTCCAAGCCTATCCTCTATGCTTTGTTTTGTGAAGGTGAGGTTGTGACTTAACCATACATATTATCTTCATCCTTCTTGCTGGTTTCTTGTTAAGTTCTAGAAGGAAGAGATGGTTTCCTATTAGAGACAGAAGAAGAAAAGAATGACAAGGAAAGGAGAAGAGACCTACTCCTTAATTGCTTACCTTCTCTGTGAACATCAATCCAGCCTTAGTCCAGCATTTTGGCAATAACGGTTAGTTTCACTTGCTAGTTAGCCTCTTTCAGTCACCCCAGAACAAGCCTTGCTGTGTCCCCATGGTATTACCAGTAGAAAATAGGTAATGTCCTCTCTTTAGAGACCTGATTCCCTGATACTGTCAACCATTTACCAAGTCATCCATAAACTGCCATACTGAGCAAGGGACCAAGTAAGAAAGGCTCTGAAGCAAGTCCAATTTGAAGGGCAAGCTGTTCTTCCACTTGCAAATCTATACCACAGATGCTATGATACTGTGGTGAATATAGGCCCATGAAGTCTTGGTGTGGCACTATAGGATAAACATTGGACAGGTAAATCATAAGGTCATGGTTCAAACCCACCAGCTACTCCTCAGAAACCCTTTGTAGGGTTTCTATATTTAGGAACTGACTCAAAAGCACTTCGTGTTGTTGCCTTGTTAAGTGCCGTCAACTCGGTTCCGACCCATAGCGATCCTGTATAAGGTTTACGAGGAGCGGCTGGTAGGTTTGAACCACCAACTTTGCAGTTCAAACTGATGCACAAAATAGTGCATTATCCTGCAGCGCCACATCAGAACTCCAAAAGCACTTAGCAACAACAAAAAAATGAGTCTATGAATCTTAGAAAATTGGAAGTTGTTAAAAATGAAATAGAATGCTTATAGATCAATATTCTATGAATTAGTGAGATGAAATGGACTGAGATTGACCATTTTTAATCAGACAGTCGTATAGTTTACTATACCAAAACAACAAGCTGAAGAGGAATGGCATTGCATTCATCATCAAAAAGAACATTTCAAGATCTATCTTGGAGTTCAACACTGTCTGTGATAGAGTAACATCCATAAGCCTACAAGGAAGATCAAAGAGCACAGCCTTCTGTATGGATTACATCTCAATGTAAAGAAAACAAAAGTCCTCGCCACTGGACCAATAAACAACATTCTTATCAACAGAGAAAAGGTTGAAATTGTCAAGGACTTCATTCTTCTTGCATCAACTATCAACACTCAAGGAAGCAGCAGTCAAGGAATCAAATGAAGCATTGCATTAGGCAAATCTGCTGCACAAGACCTTTTTAAAGTGTTAAAGAGGAAAGATGTCAGCTTGAGGACTAAGGTGCGCCCGACCCAAGCCATGGTATTTTCAGTAACCTCATATGCATGCGAAAGCTGAACAGTGAATAAGGAAGGCCATAAAATAATTGATGCTTTTGAGTTATGGTGTTGGAGGAGAATCTTGAAAGTGCCATGGGCTGCCAAAAGAACCAACAGATCTGTGTTGGACGAAGTGCAGCCAGAGTGTTCCTTGGAGGCCAAGATGGCCAAACTTTGTCTCTCATATTTTGGACATATTGTCAGGAGGGACCAGTCGCTGGAGAAGGATATCATGTTTGTCAAGGTGGAGGGTCAGAGAAAAAGAGGAAGACCCCCAATGAGATGAATTGGCCAGGTGGCAACATCAATGGACTCAAGCGTGGCAAAAGTGGTGAGGTTGGCCCAGGATTGGACAGTGTTTCGTTCTGCTGTGTGTAGGGTCACTATGAGTTGGTACTGACTCAGTGGCACCTAACAACAACAAAAAAGGAAGACCAGTTAATATCACTATTATTCAAATTATGCACCAACCTCCAGAGCCCATGATGATAAAATTGAAGAATTCTACCAATTTCTTCATTCTAAAATTGATTAAGATGCACTGATGATTACTGGTGATTGATGATTACTGGTGAAATTAGGAAACAAATAGTTCTGTATTTGGAAAATTGGGCCTTGATAGAAATAATGCTAGAGATTCCATGGTAGAAATGTATAAGATCAATGACATATTCATGGCAAATACTTTTTCAACAACCGAAAGGAGATGAATCTCACCAATGGAATACACAGAAATCAAATTAACTATACCTGCAGGATGAGCAGTGTTTCACTCTGTTATGCATAGATAGGATTGATAGGAGTTGGAATGATTCAAAGATACCTAACAAACATGAACATGGAGTCTCGGGTTTATGCAGTCAATGTACTTGCTTACTAACCAAAAGACTGGAGGTTCAAGTCCACCAGGGGTGTCTCTGATGAAATGTCTGGTGAGCTTTTTCTATCAAATAAGCTACTGTCAACACATAAATTGTTTTATTGTTTGGTTTCTTTAATTGAAGTCTCTGGAAAGCCCCAACAGAAGAATCACAATGATTTTTAAAAAAACAACTATGTTCTCTTTCTCACTTCATCACCTATCTCTTCTTCTTTTGAGAAACTATCTAGAGTACTTTTGATCCTAGTAAAAACTTGAATCCTGACCATAGAATATCAATGTAACATTAAAATCTGAACTGCTCTCAGGAAGTGGGTGTTATGTAGCCCACCAAGCCATATGTTTAGCCATGAGATTAATCATGAACTGTAAACATTTTATTGCACATTGAAAAGATGCATGAGAAGCTAGCTCAATGCCTTTAACATGGATTGTTCTTCTATTACCGCCTCAATCCTCAATCCAATGAAGTTCTTTATGACTAACTGATCGAGGAAGAGAAACCTGAACTTAGTTTGCATAGAGGTTAGATCCCAAGGAAGGAATGTGTCCATGGACACTAAAAGTTCTGCTGAAATGAACACTAAAATTATCACCTTTAGGTTCATAATACTGAACCATATCCATAGATGGAGGAAGTTGCTGAACTAGTGGAACAACTAATGATGACTATCAAAGGAGACTTGGGCTAATTCTAAACAGTATGGGCAGGTAGAAAGCATACAATCTGGATTCTTTGAGCACACTGTAATGTTTTCATATCCAACAATGAACATTAATAGAAAACTACAGCAAATATAAAAATGCAGTTTACTGAAGACCCAGATTCATCAGAAACAAAGATTAAATAAATTCAGTAGTTGATAAATTCAATTGTGTCATTTCAGCATGGACAACTGAAACATGGAATGAATACTGGAAGAAGAAAGCTAGAAATATTAACCATGACCTCATGATTAATTTTTTTAAAAACTCTTCACTGAGAATTACGTGAAGGTTTTCTGAGTAGATCATCAGTTTTTACATTTAACAAATCATAGCACTTTGTTTTCATCTTAACGATTTCAATCCCCCAATTTAACAACAGTTACCCCATTTCTTCCCTAAGATTCTTATTTCCATTCTCCCTTCCTTCTCACTGGATTATTTAATGCATCTCTTCTAGCTTTAGTCTTTGTAACTCCCACAAAAACGACTGACCTTACTTGCCAACTTCCACAGTCTTGTGAGTCTATAATAGCCCACTTCTGTGCGAATGAAGAGAATCCTCCAAACTGATGTCTGAACTGCAGATTGGGACATCCACAATTATGAGAGCCCATGAGTTCTCTGAGACACTGCAGCAAATTGCTGGAGCACTGGGGACAATGCTGAGGGGAGTAGTGGTTTTTACGTAGTGGTCTAACACTTTAAGAAGTCCTGGTGTGGCACTGCAGGACAATTCATTGAACCATAAGGTCAGTTTGAACTTCAAGGTCAGCAATTCAAACCCACCAGCCACTCCTCAGAAACCCTATACAGTGTCACTATGGGTTGGAACTGACTCAAAGGCACTTAACAACAATAACATAGCACTTAAAGGCATTTAGGATGTGTTTAACCTCCACTCCACAGGGAGTGGCTCACACTGATCTTTCTAAAAGAAATTATTGTTGCACCAACTCTTCTTAACTTTGTCCTTATAAATACTATCCTTTTGATTTTTGAATGGTTGACCATTCCATGGTGAGCATGCCTTAGTAGTATTGTTGTCTCCCTATTTACCTATCTACCACTTGGCTAAAAATTGTGCCGTAAGGGTGAGTTCCATTTTAGACCTTAAGAGTGGCCAAGGGCTATAGTCTAAGTTTCCTCCAGTCTCTTTGGACCAGTAAGCCTGGTTTTATTAATAATTTTGAGTTTTGTTCCACATTTTCACTGACTCTATCTGAGACCTTGTAATGTGATCCCTTTCAGAGCAGTTGTTAGTGGTAACTGGGCACCTTCTAGGTCTCTGATCTCAGGGTCTTGGAGACTGATGTTCATGTGGTCCATCAGTCCATTGGAGTAATTTTTTCCAAGTGTCTTCAAATTTCATCACTCTTCTTTCCTCCACACATGGAGAGACCACTGATTCACCTTAGATGGTCATTCATGAGCTTTTAAGATCCTAGTCACTATTCATCAAAGTAGATTGTAGGACATTGCCATTGAGGCCGTATGTTAAACCAATTGACCCATCATGACTAACTTATAAAATGAGAACCATAACATCTTGGCATGCTTTCTTCCTTACTTGTTATGTGAGTGTATAGTTTTATTAATGTATATTAGTTAATTGATTTTTATCTCCTTTCTCATTGTTTTATGTAAGGTTTATTGGAGTATGACTTTTACAAATTGGAATTCAGGTTATAAACATCACATGGAACTGTGATAGAATTTGAGGAGTCATTATTATAACCCAACAATGGATATCATGATTCTTTCTGAAGGTGGATATGACTTTTGAGATTTTGTGTCTCTCTTTTTCTATAGGAAGAGGAGAGCAATGAATAGTTGCATCATGTTGCTAGAAAAAAGTATAAGATTGTTGCTTTGTGAAAGGTTAAATATATGTAGAGGGGTGGGTACAGATGTGGACTATTCCAAGAGATGGTGCATGCCAATTTATTAAGCTATTTCTCTTAACTCCAAACTCTCCATTCTGTACTCTGGTGAGACTCTGCAATTGGTCAGATTATTCTTTTTTTCATGGCACTAGACAAATGGAAGGCAGGAGGAAGGATAGGGTGTTCTACAGCAACTCCTTAGCAATAGCCTGTTATCCTGGCAGCAGCAACTGGTTCTAATTCTCTGCTTCTTTGAGAACTGCAGTTATTGAGTTCCCTGAGAGATACAAGAGCAGAACAGGACTGTCTAGATCCTAATGTTCATTTGTGTCCTTGGCCTCACTTTCCAGTTTCTTGGTTCATTTGCTGTTTTGTTGACTCCCGTCATGATGCTGATCTGCCCTGTACCCTCATCATGATCATCGGTATACTCAAGTCCATTGCTGTGGCCACTGTATGTTTGGAGTAGACTCATTATTCAGTATTATAACAAACAAAACTCTGTTGTCACCCATAAAGGTTTGCATTGACTAAATTTCAAAAGTAGATTTCTTCGTAGTCTGTTTTAGTTAGGAAATTCTGCTGAAACCCACTTACTAGTAGCATAGATTCCAGCACATAGTAGCACACATGTCACCACAATACAACAAACTGACAGATGGATAGTGGTTCTGATACAACACCCTTTCATCTTCCTGTTTTCTACTAACTTCATGGTTACGACTACTTCAAGTTAATATCTTCATTCACTCATGTTTTCTTATTATCTTTTTAGTCATTCCCTATAATAAACTTTTTCTGTGAAAATAATTGGTGTGTGTCTGTGATCCAGACTGAACACTTATATGTACTTGTCATATAGGCCAAGCTCTGTGGTTTATGTACATTGTTTTATTTAATCTCCATAACAACCTTGTCAAGTATATGCCTTTATCCAGTTTATTGTGGCTGAAGAAGGTGAATTTAAGTAAATTTAAATAAATTATCTATGATCACATCCTAAATAAATGTGGGTCAAGCTTGGATTTGAAACCAGATCTAATTGACCCTAATGTCCATCCATTGATGAGTGAATAAACAAAATGTAGTATGTTCAAACAATAGAATATTTTTTAGCCATAAAAATGAATGAAGTTTTATTACATGCTACAAAAATGATAAACCTTGAGAACATTATGCTAAATTAGGAAAAAGACACAAAAAGCCAAATGTTGTATGATTCTATATGTAGGACTATCTAAGATTGTCAAATGTATAGTTTGTATAGGAAGTAGATTAATGATTGTCAAGTGTTGAGAATGTGGAAAATGGGGACTACTAAAGAGTATGGGAGTCCTGGTGTGGTGCTGTACAAAAGCACCAGACCACACGGTTAGCAGTTCAAGCACACCAGTCACTTCCTGGAAACCCTATACAGGGTCGCTATGAGTCAGAACCAACTCAATGGCACTTAACAACAACAAGGAATATGGGGTTTCTTTTCATAGTGACTAAAATGTGCCAAAATTGGCCACCAAGGATGATAGTTGTCAAAGTCTGTGAATATACTAAAAGTTACTAAATATTACACTTCATTCATTTTAAGAATTATTTTAGATTTACCAAAAAAAAAATGATAATAGTACTGAGAGTACCCATATGCTCTACACCCAGTTTCCCCTAGTATTAGCAATCTTACATTAATATGGAAAAAACACATCAATGGTAATTCTCCCACAAATTTCTGGATTTCAGCCACAGTTTCTTTATGCGTTGGAGTTGATGGTCTTTCCTCTCTTGATTCATCATGAAAGTCTTCCTAATCTGCCTTAAAATGCTTGATCCATCTAAAAACTGGTTTTTTATTTTTTGTTTTGTTTTTATGTGGGGTAACATTCCCATAAATTTGTGGTAAAGTTTCAATGATTTGGGAAGATGTCCACTTGGGTTTTGTTAAAAAAAAAAATGGTATTATCGCTGACCTCAAAATTGTTTTTTTCCATATAAAAATTGTCTGTTTTTTTTTTTTTAAAGGCACCCTAATGAGACTAAGATAATTGTATTACTGAAAAACCTTGTCTACAAGCATCCACTTATTGCACAGACATGTTTAAACACATTTCATTTGGGATAAACTCATGCATGTATGAGCTGGAACCCTTGTAACAATATTTTTTTTACCAATTCTTGTGCAACATTTCATTTGTATGTATGTATATATGATTCTGTGAGCATGGAGAGATATATAGAAAGACATATTTATTGTAGTTAACTTAATGGCTGTGCTATGGATCAGTATGGAATGAAGTCAGGAGGGAAGTGCATTGGGTAAAAAGAGAAAACAGCAACTGACAAAAAAAAAATCTACATTTTAAAATAGATGTAGCAATATGGATGATATCATTTCCATATATGATATTTTATATATAAATGTGTATGAATGCACAACAGTCCATAAATTAATTTAAGCAAAAAGTTACAAATGGATGTCTGAGACTTGTAGGATTTCAGAGATTCGTTCCTTGTAGTTTTATTAAAATTAGGTATTATTCACATCATCAGAAAAAAATATAAAAATATTTTAAGTGGTAAAAAATAGAAATAATATGAGTATGATGGATATTGATTTTTTTTAAGTATTAAATTTGAAATTATTTCTTCATTTGTAGATGAAGATACTATAATGCTTTGAAGAATGCCTAGGATAGAAGCTTACCTCTACTACACTAGGAATCAAAGTTTCAAACTTTCACCCTGATGAAAAGTGTAAATCTCATATGGAAAAAGAATACATTTAATTTCTTCGTTAGACAATGGTTTTCAGATCTCTAAAATCCACCAAGTTAGGAGTAGAAGTAGAGCACTGAGATGCAGTATGCTGGTTATGCTCTCACAGAGGTTCACAGCACTTCCTTTTTCTAGGTCTCAGTTTTCTAATCTGCAAAACAGCCTGAACTAGATTAGATGTTCTCCAGTTTGATGCATCAACAGACTCACCTAGACTAGAGTCCATCTCAACTGAAACGAATCTGATCTTGTGAGATTGGAATTTAGAAATCTGTATTTTAAATTTTCTTCTGTGATGATGCCTGGAAGATTTGATCACCATGTGGAACTGCACCTCACAGTTTTATTCTTTAATCTTTAATCTCTGCATCTTAGTGTGGAAAGCAAGTGGTCTCTAAAGAGCTGGTGGAGCTTCAGTGACTAATATTAGTGATAGGATCGAGCCCTGCAGCAGCTTCTCAAGGTTTGAGTAAGGAAAGGAGATGTTGTTTCTCCTGGACAGCTAGATTAGCTCAGGTTTACCAAATTCCTCTTGGATATAAGCAATACTCTTTCTCTCGTTACCTTCTGAATGTAAAAAAATTATACATCTACTCTTGAAAAATCATGAATTGAATTTTCAGAGTTGCAGTTAAAAGTGTAGATTGACCTGCCCTTCATTATTAGTGAGGCTTTTAAATGTATAAATAAAATCTAGCAACATACAAGCCACCACAGTATGACAAACTGACAGATCAATGGTGGTCTCATAGAACAGCAGTCAAGAAATCAAATGATACATTGCATTAGGCAAATCTGCTACACAAAACCTTTTTTAAAGTGTTGAAGAGCAAAGATGTCAGTCTGACGATTATGGTGCACCAGACTCACACCATGGTATTTTTGATAACCTCATATTCATGTGAAAGTTGGACAGTGAATAAGGAAGACCGTAGAAGAACTGATGCATTTGAGCTATGGTGTTAGAGGAAAATATTGAAAGTACTGTGGACTGCCAAAAGAACAAATAGATCTGGTTTGGATAAAGTACAGCCGTAGTGCTCCTTGGAGGCCAGGATGACCAGACTTTTTCTCTCATACTTCGGACATGTCAGGAGGAACCAGTCATTGGAGAAGGAAATCATGTTTGGTAGGGTGGAGGGTCAGAGAAAAAGAAGAATACACCCAGAGAGATGGATTGTCAAAGTGGCAGCATCAATGGGCTCCAGATTAGTAATGATTGTGAGGTTGGCTCAGGACCAGCAGTGTTTTGTTCTATTGTACACAGATTGCTATGAGTCTGTACTGACTTAATGGCACCTAATAACAACAACAAAATAAAATCTATAAAATAAAGGGAGCAAGACTGTATTTTTTTACAAGTTATCTTCTAAAGCTTACCAAAATAAAGCAAAACCAAGGTAATAAAATATTTAAAGAATCTGGAATATTTTGTGTGTCAAAAAAAGAAAAAGAAAAAGTGTCCTCTCTGCTTATTGTTCTATATATTCTTAATACTCTGTAAGGATAAAAAACTCATTATACATTTTGAATACAATGCCTTCTATTCTTCAACTTGGTGCTGTATGTTTACCTAATAAAACTTCATATCTTTATGTAAATTATCTCCTAGAACTTACTCTAAATAAAACAAATAAACTTTTCTTAATTTCTGATTTTTACTAGAATTGAAAATATGTTGTGCTCAATTAAATATTCATTGCCCATGAAAAAACTATGGGGAAATCAATATTTTCACATATTTTACTCTTCTATAGGTTCTAAAATCACCCTGTATTTTTTTTAAATTAAAGCTTCACATAATAAGTACAATCTGTTATTTAAATGTTTTAAGATATTTTTATGTTTTTACATAAAATATTTTTATGTTTTTACATATGTTTTAATGAAGTCCTGATGTGGCACTCTGGGGTAATGCACTGGACCACAAGGTTGGTTTGAACCACAAGGTCGGTGGTTCAAATTCACCAGCCGCTACTTGGAAACCCTAAACAGGGTCACTATGAGTCAGAACCGACTTGAAGGTATTTAACAACAATAACAACCCAAAAAAAAAAAAATGCTATGTGTACCTTTAAAAAATTTTTTGGTACAAAGATGCATGTATTTTAATGTAACTACTGATAACTGTTTTTCATTTTAAGAAAAGATAGCTTATAAAAATAATAGGCTATAAGAATTGCTTATTAATTTCTAAATATTACCATTTAAAGTGGAGGACACCTATAGGATTATATATATCATATTTAATACCATTAAATAACATTATATTTAATATTATCATATACATAAGAACTAAATATTAAACTATATTTTTCCTATTGGAAAAGCTCTTTTAAAATACTAAGGAATTTTCTCCTCTCTCCTCACTGCATTTCTATTTCTCTTTCCTCAGTGTCAGAGTTATAATATCAAAGCAAGTGAGGTATTAAGTGAATTATGTTTAAAAGGTAAAAATAACAACAAAAAAGCAGGGGAGGGGTGGCACAGAGAAAAGAGTATCAGAAACACATTAACAAAATGCATATTTAACCACGTCTAGGAGATCAAGCCAGACAGCACTTGGTAAATACTCTTTGGAAAGAGTAATTCTCAAAGGTTGTGTTTGCTGTTGTGCTTAAAGTTTGCTTTGCATGTGATCTGAGACACCAGATGACCAGTAATCTCCCTTGCCCTTTCTCTTTCTACTCTCCGTGGGTTCTGTATACAGCTCCTTCCCCCTCCACTCTTGCCTGCCTCTGGCCATCTCCCAGCTCCCTTTTTCTTCTAAAGATGTCTGGGGTGGTTAGGATTCAGCAGGTCACACCTTAGCCCATCAGGACATGGAGCCTACCATGGCCAGCATTAGCTCATCGCTTCACTTCACCTCCAAAGGACCCTGTGACAAATCTCAGTGAGCACATGGCAGCCAATTATTAGATACAAATCTCAGTGAGCACATGGCAGCCAATTATTCCCCTTTTGATCACCTGTCGTATCTCCTTAAGTTTTGGGAACCTAAGACACACACAGTTCTTATTAACCTCAGCAAAGGCCATGGAAAAGATGAGGAATTGCTAGGATGAAGGAAGTTCAAAAGGGCTTTTAGATTTAGATGGCACAAGGTCAGCACTTACAAATTGCATATGGTTGGGGCCAAAGGCATAATATAAAGTTTTAGTTCAGCTAAACTTAAGTTCTCAAAATCATTTATTAAGGATATACAATGCCAAGGGGAACAGTACATGACACTTAAGTTTAAAGTATCATGCATTACAATTGTGATCTTCACCCCAACCTTGTGAGGTAGATAGGTAAATCTTTATTCCATTCCATTGCATCCCAGTCATCTATTCATCCACTCATTTAATGGACTGTATTTGGGGAATCTACTCTGTATCAGAGCCCTGGCGTGGCACTGTAAGATAAGCAGTTCAAACCCACCAGCTGCTCTCAGAAATCCTATACATGATCGCTATGAGTCAGAACTGACTCAACGTCATACAACTACTCTGTCAAGAATAACTTTTGGAGTGGAGCTAGAAAAAATGAAAACACCTCAAAACACAAAAACTAATAAAACATAGAATTAGACTGGTATTATACAAAGTAAGGTCTCCCTCGGTGGTACGATGATTAACAAGATTGCCTGCTAACCAAAAGGTTGGAAGTTCTAGCATACCCAGAGGTGCTCACAGTCTGGCAACCTACTTCTGGAAAATCAGCCATTGAAAACTCTACTCTGACACACATGGGTTGCCAATTGTGAGAAACAACTCAACAGTAGCTGGTTACATATAGTAAATTCAATAGCAGAGACAGGGCAGGAGAGACTACCCAATAAGGCGGAATAAGAGAATATATTCGAGGGCAAGATGTACAGAGAAGGTGATGTCTGAGTTGAATCTTCAAGAAGAAGAACTTGGAAATCAAATCAAAACAACTCTAATATATTTTGCCTCTAATGCTTCCTTAAACTCTCATTCTCATTCATGTTTGTCCCTTTTCAAATGTTTCAATTCAGATTTAATGCAGTTACATAAACTGGACAAAACCAATTAGCAAATAACTGGCAGAATTGGGACAGCAAGACTCATTCTCTCTGAGTCATTTGTAGTGTTCTTTGCATGAAGCAATATTATTTTCTTAGGAGAAGCTAATTCCATTTCTAGAGAAGCATTGAGAGTGGAGAATAAGTTAATTTAAAATTGAGATAATTTCAATGTAATTATCTGCCAGAAAATAAAGATAAGTGTAGGAATTATTCTGTCTGAATATAAATAAAATTTTTCTGACTCTCCAGTAAAAAAATTAATTTACGCTTAGATTTATTCTGTAGTAAATATTTTATTGTTTCTGCAAAGCACAACTCAAAATTTTTTAAAGATTTTATTTTTAATTGAGTGATGGTTTAATGGCAGAACATTGGTTTTGCACTCAACCAGTTGTATTTTGTTTCACTGTAATGATTACAATCCCCTCCATGCACGATCAGTTAACAAATTTGCTCCCATTCCCTCTTTTTTCCTTCTTTTTTTGATGTATACAAAAACACACAGAAATAAGTAACTGTTTAAACAACCAAAGGACAATTTTGCAAACCAGTATCCTGGCCACCAGCACACAGCCTTTCTCTTTTCATAAATCTCGTGTCCTCAGCTGCTCTATCTCTCCATGCCATCAGCTCTGCCTCTAGTGTTGCTGCTTCTCTGGTTAGGATCCCATGATCTGCTCATGCTCTTTCTATTGATGGTCCTAGGGTCCTCTGTTCCTGGAATATAAGATTACCTACGCCCTCCTTTTGTTACACAATAACTTCTACCTTTACAGTTGTGACAATTTTAATTAGTCATGATAACAATTACTCATTATTGAATCAAAAGAATCCTATCCCCATCTCCTTTC
The DNA here is from genome assembly GCF_000296735.1 of Chrysochloris asiatica. Lineage (NCBI taxonomy): Eukaryota > Metazoa > Chordata > Mammalia > Afrosoricida > Chrysochloridae > Chrysochloris > Chrysochloris asiatica. Next base: position 18,761,528 of record NW_006408532.1, on the reverse strand, counting down.
ACCAGACCCATCTAGACAAGACAAAAACTATTCACTTGGGATTCTATTCTACCTTCCCTCCCTCACTCTGAAACTAAACCAGTTATTAGTTTCGGTAGCTAAAGTCCATCCCTATCAACACTGGCTTGATCCTTGATGTGAAAACTCCTTCCCTCTTGGTTGGTATTTTAAACAAGACATCCATAGGAAAAGGTCAAGTTCAACAAATTGTTGCAATTTACTCATTTTTTTAAAATGTTTTATTGTGAGTTATATGATAGTTTACATGAGAGAACCTCAGTTCCATATTCATTCCATCATATATCATTGCATTGCCATGGTTCTAATCCCCTCCATGCATCATCTTCTGACCAAAGGGCATATCCTA
>NW_006408532.1:18759356-18760457 GCF_000296735.1 Chrysochloris asiatica | reverse complement strand
GTGGGTGTCATCTGCAAGTGTGGGTGTTCTTGTGCACATGCCCTCTCTTCCCATCAGCCAGCAGCTCCATTCTCCACTTGAGTCCTTTGTGGCCACGTCACTGACTCTGGGCCCATAAGTCCTCGGGTCTCCTCGCACTGCTTGCCAACCAGGTCCCCAACCAGGTCCACAGAAGCCCTCTGAATATTGTGAGGCTTAGCTCGCCGCTTCATTGCTGCCTTTACCCCATTTCTCCCCAACGGTGATGCGTGTGTTTACCAATCCGAGCGTGCATTTCCACCGAGTCTCAGTTTTTTTTGGTGGGGGGGGGCTACGTTGGTGGGACCTGACCGACTGCCCTAATGTCTCCTAGGGGAGCCACCTGTTTGTTCCCATAGTAGCAGTCCATCTGTCTCCATTGTGTCATGTTTTTCCTGTAGGTCTTCCATTCGAGACGTATCTTTTGTTCTTCTCACCGTTCCAGGCTCATCAGCTCATCCTTTCAAGTGGAGATTTCTCATCTCTGGTGATCTGGATGTGGTTCTGGTTTCTACCTATAGTTTTATGTATTGCAAAGGCTCCGCAGAAAGCCTCATTCACTGGGTATGCTGTAGCCCCGTATTCCAATCAGTTAAAGGCAGAAGACGGACAAGCCTTCTAGTGTGATGTTTCTGACTATGCCTTTCTCTCCCCCTCCAGTGTCTACTCTATATTATAATGCAAGGGAAACCAAGATTCAAAAAAACAGTCAAGCATCTTAACACGATTCCCTGCCCATTCCGACCATGGGTCAATCCCTGTATCTCAGAACCCTGGAGCTCCAAGGCTGTGCACACATTGTCCTTTATCTCTGTCCCTCTTGGTCCATCTAAACATGCCCTATTGTTCTCCCATCTGCCCCTTTTCTCCACTTCCCTCTCCCTCCCTGTATATTGCCCCCCTCCCCTCACCCAAGCTCTCCTGAGCCCAATCCCCACCCTGTGCTCCACCCTCCGCCCTTCCCCACCCACCACCCATTTCCCAGCAACCAACAAAAACTTCCCTCTATCCCCCTTTAGTACAGTTTCTTTTTCTTAGCATTTTACAGTAGTGGTCCCATGCAGTATATCTCTTTTTGTGACT
>NW_006408532.1:18735856-18758057 GCF_000296735.1 Chrysochloris asiatica | reverse complement strand
AATAGTTATATAATAATAAAGAATAAAAATCTGTAGCTTAATATAAGTATGTTTTTAAAGTACTAACTCTCTTTCAGTTACTTCTGTCCTCCTCTCCTTGCTGTTAGGTGCTGTCTAATCAATTCTGACCCATAGTGACCCTGTATAGGGTCTCCGAGGAGCGGCTGGTGGGCATGAGCCACCGACCCTGTAGTTCAAAAGGCTTTGCAGTGTGTCACCTCAGCCCACAATGCTGTGCTGGACTCCTCTCAAACCAGTGAAAAAAAAAGCAGACCAAATACGATGCGCATCCGCGTCTCCCATAGAGCTACAATGGGACGCCTCTCAAATCAGTGAATGTAAGCCGACCAAATAGGACACACATGTGCTTCTCCTGTCTAAGGTTTCCAATGAGTGGCTGGTGAGCTTGAACCACTGGCCTTATCCCACTGACCTTGTCATTCAAAAGAATTTGCAGGGCAGCATCTTAACCCACAGCACTACGCTGGGCTCCCTCTCAATCCAGTGAAGAAAGGCAGACCAAATCCGCGTCTCAGCTTGGCCTGAGTGTGTGAGTTCCTGGCAGAGGAAACTGCCAGTGGTGGGGGTGGGTCTTGGCCACTCGGTTAAGCCCCCACCTCCATTCACCCAGATGTATGTGGGCAAACTGTGAGCGTACCTATTCCCGACACCAAAGAAAAAAAATTAGATCGGAACCACCCAAAATCAGCAAAGCACACCGTGCACCTTTTTTTTTTCCCCCCAGATGTTCCTGAGGAGTGTTTCCACAGTGTATCTGCGGCCCCTATTTAGTCCCGCTGCTTTGTCTAGCCCAGGATGTGGGCTCAGGCCTCTGAGCCTGGCCAGCGGATTTAAGAGTACGTGATTTCCGGCCTCTGCTCCAAATTCCACAGGCTATAAGCCTTCAAGCCTTTAAACTATTCCTATCTCTGTGGGTCCGAATTTTGGAGCTCTGTCTTGCCTCTTTTTTGCCTGGAATTCTGAGTTATTTTTGACGGCAACCTTCACTATGCCTTCACCCTAGCCGCCAGCAAGCCCTGCTCTCCCTGCTTCTTCAGTAAGTCCATAATGTCCTTACTCTGTTTCAGGCCCTTCTGAGTTTTGCTACTTGTTGAAATGCTGTGGAGTGGATTATGACCCACAGTGACCCAGTATAGTGTTTCCAACAGTAGCTGTTGAGCTAGAACCACAGTTTCTGCAATTCAAAAGGCTTTGCAGTCTGGCAGATTAAACCACAGCAGGAGTGCTTTGTTACTGGTGTTAAGCTGCTACTCAGCTTGGGCTGGCCCAAACCTTGATACTTTGATGGGTGGGCCTAAGGCTAGGAGGCTGGGCAGAGGACTGGCCTAGGCCGAAGAAGTGGGGAATGGGCTTGGTGCTTGCAGGCAGATGGGGTCTGTTTTTGATGACATCTAAAATGCCTATCTTTGTCTCCCTGTGTCTTGAGCCCCCCAATGTGTCCTATATACAGGCCGGTAATACCTAATGTGGCAATGAGGACCCTCCTGGGATAGGCTATGTTGGTTCCTGTGGCCTCGCTAGCTGTCTGAGAGCATATGCCCTTTGAATTGGTCTGCTCAAGCCCTGTAAATTCTGCAGTGGGCGGGCCCATCCCCTGGTAGGAGCCCGGAGCAGGCGGGTGGAAGTTCAAAATGCTCGTAACTCCTCAATATTTTGATCCTTCCAAAAAACAAGTTCATAAAGTTGCAGCCTAATGTTTTATGTTGGCCCAAAAGCTGTCTGTCTATCAGGTGGGGGCCCCAATTTGTGATACCGCCCCCTAGTTTCTCCCGAGCCCGCATACCTATGCTGCCCAGTCAGGGACGTGCCAGAAGTCCCGCAATTTACTCTTGCTTCCTGTATCAAACTTCTTTATTTTCCTCTAGCTGAATTCTGATCATCAAGCCATCTAAGTGAGTTAAAAGGGCTATTGGGCTGCAAACCGCAAGGTCAGCAGTTTAAAACTACCAGCTGTTCCATGGGAGAAAGATGAGGCTTTCTGCTCCCATAAAGATTTACAGCCTTGGAAACCCTGTACAGGGTGGCTATGAGTCGGAACCGACTCCATGGCACATAACCAACCAACCAAATCTGCAAACTTGGACGTTCTTGTGTGCCTCCCCCCACTTCATATCAGCTGGACACTTCACCCTCAGCTCTAGGCCCTAGTGGCTAGGTCAGTGTCCATGGGCTCAAGGGTTCCTAAATCTTCCCAAACTTCAGACCAACCAACCTTTCCTCTTCTCTCTCTCATCTCAAGGTTGAGATGAGTCTATGTAGCATGATTAAACTCAGCCCAGGTAGCATGATTAGACTCAGCCCATGTCTTCATTGTTACCATTCTCTCACTTCCACTCATAAGTAGACCAATGAAGTCACCAACAAGCTTACAAGTCTGCTTGTGTGTTCCCTTTGAGTTTCAGTCTTGGAAAGGTATTTGTCCTGAGGGGCCTTGATGGCTTGCCTTGAGGGCACCCAGGTGAACAGCTAGCTCCCTTATTCTTGCAATAGCCAGTCTGCTTTATTATTATTATTATTTTATTCTTTCCTGCTGATCTTTCTTTCAGGAAGTACCTTCTATTCCTCTAGCTGCTCCAGGATGGTCTGCATGCCTTTCTAAGTGGGAATGCTCTACCTCAGAAAGTTCAATATGGGGTTTAGGATTCTACCTAAGACTGTATACTCTACAAAGGTTTGACACAAAACTTATTTCACTGGGCGAAAGACAGATTTACAAGTTTCTGTAATCATATTTTCCATTTTTCCTTTCTATCCCATTTTAATACCTACTTTACAATAATAAGCAAGGGAAACCAATGTCCACAACAGTCAAACACCTTAACATAATTTCCCTTCTTTTACCCATTCAAATTATTCCTCCATCCCTGTATCACAGAGGCCTGTTGTTTCAAGGTTAAGTATGCATCACTAGCTACCTCTGTCCATTTAGCCCATGCAAACCTGCCTTAGAGTTCCCCTATCTACCTTGTTCTTCCATCACCCTCCCCCTTCTTGTGTCTTGCTCTCTCCAATACCCAAGCTACGATGTCAGAATCCCTTAACTGGGGCCTACTGTCCCCTCCATTTCACCCCTAGTAATCATTGGAGAGTTTTGTTTTTATTTATTTTAATATGGAAATCTCTTCTTAAGCTTTTACAATAAAGGCCTTATGCAATATTTCTTCTTTTGTGACTAATTTCACTCAGCATAATGTCCTCAAGGTTCATATATGTTATGAGATGTTTTGTAGGTTTTGGTATGTTGAGTTTTCATCAAGGGAACATAGTATTCCATTGTGTGTATGTACCAAAGTTTGTTTATCCATTCTTCCATTGATGGGAACTTAGGCTGTCTCCATCTTTTTGCTGTTGTGAATAGTGTTGCTATGAACATTGGTGTGCATATGATTACTCATGTTCTGGCTCATATTTCTTGTGGCTATATACCAAGTAGAGGCATTGCTGGATCAAAAGGAATTTCTATTTCCAACTATCTGAGGAAGCACCATATCATTTTCCAGAGTGGCTGGACCATTTTACAGTCTCACCAGCAATGTAGGAATATCCCAGTCGCTCCTCATCCTTGCCAGCATTTATTGTCCTCTGCTTTTTTGAACTTTCTTGTTATTGCTTGTGTGAGATGATATCTCATTGTTGTTTTGATTTGCATCTCTCTAATGGCTATTGATCATGAACATTTCTTCATGCTTATTGGCTGCCCGAATGTCGTACTTGGTGATGTGCCTGTTCATGTCCTGTGCCCATTTTTCAACTGGGTTATTTGTCTTTTATTTGCATGTTATTTGTGTCTTCTTCCCCTTTTCTGTTGTTACGCTTTCCAATAGTTTGTCAGTTTTATTTATCCTTTCAAAGAATTAGCTTCTTGTATTGTTGATTCTTTCTATAGTTTTTCTATCTAAATTATTTCTTCTCTAATCTTATTATTTCTTTTCTTCTGATGACTGAGGTTTTTCTTTAGTAGTCTTTTTCTAGTTGTTGGAGATGTTGTGTTAATGTGTTGATTTGGTTCTTTCTTTTTTTGGATGTGTGCGTTTATAGCTATAAATTGTTCTCTCAGTACTGTTTTTGCTGTGTCCCAAAGGTTTTGGTATGTTGTGTTTTCATTCTCTTGTGTTTCTAGGAATTTTTCAATTTCATCTTTTATTTGTTCTACTACCCAGTAGCTATAAAGCACAGTGCTATTCAGATTCCATATCTTTGACTTTATTTCCTTGATCTTCCTGATCACATCAGGAGACGGGCTTCTCTTTTCACTTCTCTTACTTCTCAACTCAGAGTGATTTTAGTGCATTGTGTTGTTGTTGGGTTGAATGCTCTGTACACATCTATGAGGCCAAGTTGGTTGATTGTGTTGTTTAGTTCCTGTGTCTTTGTCAAGTTTCTTTCTAATTGTTCTATCCTTTTTCAGAATTTATGTATTAAATTCTCGCACTATTATTGTAAATTTGTCTATTTCTTTCTTCAATTCTCTTAGAGTTTGCTTTATCTATTTTGGGGCTTTTTCATTGGGAACGCAGATATTTATTATGGTTATGTCCTCTTGTTCAATTTACACTTTAACCATGAGCTAATGGCCTTCTTTGTCTCTTATGCTGGTTTTGCCTAAAAGTTCATTTTATCAACGATTAGTATTGCCACTCCTGCTCTATTTTATTGCAATTGGTTTGGTGTGTTTTTTTCATCCTTTAACTTTTAATCTGTTTTTGTCTTTAGTGCTGTTCTGGTGTATAAGAGCTAGTATTGGTTCTTGCCCAGATGGTGGGATTTTATAGGATGAGATTGTAGCTTGGCTGTATGACTACAACTGCTGTCTCTTATATGGTAAGGGAAGGAGAAAAAGAGCTTCCTCCCTCCCCCCACCCCTGTAAGATAAAATAGGGACCAAAAAAAAAAAAATCCCAGAATGGACGCTAAAGTACAAAATTGCCAAAAAAACAAAATCAAGAACAAACAACAATAAAGAAAAACCTGTAGCAAAATATAAGTAAGACTTTAACGCCCCTTTTTTGGCTTCTTGCCTTTAAAACTACCTGAGAAATTTCAAGACGTTCTCATTGCATTTTATGATGTAGCTCCAGGCTTTGTTTTTGGCCCTTTTTCTCCTGTTTTGCCTCTCTCACCTTCCATCAAGCCCAACCGGGTGTTTCTTGTAGTAAAAACAAGCCCAAGCCTGGCCAGCCATGTTTTTGAAGACACTTCAGTTTTAAGCTTTTCCTGTTGATTCCTTCCCCTTCTTCAATTCTGCACCCAGCAGTCTTTGCTGTGCAGATCTGTGCACCAGCATAGTACAAACTTCCCTGGGAAGGACCCACTCGCTCAGGTATCTGAGCAATCTCCAGAGTGGAAATGGGCAGACAGAATAAAATATAAGAATGAAAAAGAAATATTCACACCTTTATCTCTTATGATCAGTCAGACCTCTGTGATGAGAGTGCTCTCTTAGCCTTGTATCTGCTCCTTCCAGTTCAAAATGACTGCACCAGGACTCTGTAGTCACCATAAATCAGATAAAAAGTCCTTTCCAGCTACTGCTCCAAACCATTTGCAATAACCCTTTGATCCTCCTAATTATCCCTTTATTTGAAGTTCTGAGTTCTGAGACTGTCCTTTAAACCTGTTTCATCCAGTATTTCATATTGTTACTGTTGGTGGTCTACACAACCTTCCTCCCTAATTTGTCATCAAGCCCCACCCAGTACAACTCAAATTTAGCTAAACAATAAGAGAGCTGAATTTAAATTCCATATTAAGGCACTCCGCCCGCCAAAAAAAAACATTAAAGGTTAAAAGTATATTCCAACCTGACCAGAGACAGTTTTAAATTATTTTACTGAAAATCAGGGAAATTGAAGCAGGCAAATGAATATAAATGTATTCTTTTTTATAGCAAAACAACAGAAAAACATTACAAAGGACCACTAATAACATTTATACCATGGAAAACTGTTGCTGTTGTTGTTCCAACTCATAGTGACCCTGTGCAGGTTTCTGAGGAGAAGCTGGTGGGTTTGAACCATGGGCCTTATAGTCCAGTGCTTATCCCACAGCATTGTAATTTCTACTTTCTCAAAGATTTGCTATGTGACTCTGGATACTTCACTTTACGATGGTGATACCTTTTGTCATCTCAATTTACAAGGTTTCAAAAGCTAAATTAAATGATGTATGGGAAATAATTTGCAGCATAAAATATGAAAGAGAAATCAATTTTATATTTATTATTACAGCTTACATATGATTTATTAATAAAGAAGATGTTTGTGTTACTAGATATTCCAGTGAAAGAGCTGATGTAGACATTTTAGGAAAATCCAGAGTCCATTATAACAAGTCCTGTTGTGATATAATATAATAAGTTTATGTTAAATTTTTCAATGTGATAAAGGGTTATTAAATAAACTATAGTGAATTACTAGCATTTGAGTATTCTAATTAAGAATTCCCTTCCCAGGGATGGTTAGATAACATTTGAAAGTATGCCATAATTTAAAAGTAATTACTAGTACAATGACTTCAGATATCATTATCTCCATCTGTAATAGATCAGAAAAGATGTTTGAAGTAATTTTTCACCCTTGTAAAGATGATAATGAGAGTCTGATGAGCCAGCATCCATCCTATCCTTCAGAGAGTACTATCTCAGTTCAAGCACTCCTGATGGTTCCCATGACCCACAGATATAAGGAAGGACTCTCTCATCTTATTTCAACTAGACAACTAGTTGATCCTGCCTCAAAATTGTCATGTGGGACTATAGAGAACATTTCTTTCAAGCTACTAGCTAATGCCTGAGGAACATACTAGTAGTTGCTGTCTAGAGTGTTCTAAATCATGACAATCTCATGTACAACAACAAAACAATTGTCCAGTCCTGGGACATTTTTTAAATCATTGGTCTATGAATCCAATGTTGCAGCCATTGTGTTTTTTGAGTGCCTTCCAACCAAGAAGGGCCCATCTTCTCTCAGTGCCATACAGGACATTATTCTCTTGAGATTTACAGGATTTTCACTGGCTAATTTTTGGATGTAGAGGCCAGGGCTTTCAACCTAGACAATCTTAGACAGGAAGCGCCACAGAAACCTATTCACCTTGGGTCACCTGCTGGTATTTGAAATACTAATGACATAGTGTTTCTCATCAGAGCAGCACGCAAGCCACCACAGTACAACATTTTGAAAGATGAGTATTGTGAAGTCTCCCAAGTTTAAAGAACAGTTTGTCCTATGTCTCTATTTCTACTCATATAAATCACTTGTCTGTCACTTTGTCATATTGTGGTGGCTTGCATGTTGCTGTGATACTGAAAGTGACCACTATTTCAAATACAAGCATGTTGCTTCTGTTAAGTGCCGTCGAATCAGTTCCGACCCATAGTGACCCTGTATAGGGTTTCCGAGGAGCATCTGGTAAACTTGAACCACCAACCTTGCAGTTCAAATGGTTTTGCAGTCTAACACATTAATCCACAGCGCCATACCAGGTCTCCGAAATACAAGCATGGTCACCCATAAAAGACAGGTTTTAGCAGAACTTCAAGACAAAGATTCACTAGGAGGAAGAAGTTGGATATCTAATTCTGAAGACTCAGTGAAAACCTCATTTCTGTTTCTCAGGCTAAATACAAATGCAGAATTAAGTGCAAAACAAGGCTTTCACGGCAGTTTGAAATGGACTATATCTCCTTTAGGTGCTGAAATGCTTCCTCTGGAAAGTCAAGAATATGCATTCCAAATCAGCTAAAGTCATTGACTGATCAGCACCACTAACTTTGAACATCTCTGAAACACTGGTCCTATATTTCTCTTTCATTTAATTCCTGTGTTCCCAACATCTTTGAGGTCTAAAATTAAGATTACTTTCTCCATCAGCATGATGTAGTACATGTCATCTTTCTCATTAGTTTAATTTGAGTTAACTAGAATCTGTAGTTAATTCTCAACCTGTGTTATAGTAAAAAGAGTGGAAAGAAAGACACAGACAAAATTATGCTATTTTATTGTCTTGAGGAGACAGTAACCCAGTGGGGGTCCCCTTGTTAGGTTAACACCTACCTGAATTACTACAAACAGCAATGGGAGCCATTTTGCTTTTCAAATTCTGTTACTCCTTCTCTCAACTCCCTTATAATCCAATTAAGGTGATGGAAGAGGAGAAATGTTCTCTTCACATCAGGATGCCAAGATCCATTACATGATTCAGAAAATGAGCAGAATGTGTTACAGTTGTGGATGAATTCATGTTTTTACTTTAAAAAATAAATTTCTTTTGTTGTCATATTTTATTAAAATCCACTTTAAATCAATGTGTATGACATATGAGCCTGAATAATCTCTTCATATGACCACAATATTGGATAAATAGGAGAATGAAATATACATAAACCATTTTGTTACGAGATCTTAAATGAAACTGTACTTTTGATTACAGATTTGGAAAGTCCACTTTAATACAAAGGCAAGGCATTACATTTTTAAATATATATATGATTTAATCTTGATATGAATTTGAACAGACATAAGTACTGTTCATCAAAACATCAAAAGAGAAGCATAATGTACAATGTAATTCAATTAATATACATGACATTTACTGTGCTCTAGTGAACGATTGATGGACCTCCAATTCAATGGTTACAAATAATGAATACAAAGAATATAATCAATATACATGATTTATTCATGCTTAACAAAACAGAGGGTTTTTCAGGGCACATAGGTTCCAATAATATTTATTATATGTAGAAAGACCTTGAGACTCTTTTAGAAAATTCTAATTGAAAACCAGTGGAGCTATTAGAATGTGAATAAATGTAAAGCAAATGAAAAACAGATTTAAGGTAGCAAGATCAGGTGTTAGGAAACAAAATAAATGTCAGGTACTTAAGAAATCTACAATGAATAAGAAACTACTAATGCTCTTCCAAAAGGGATCTTAAGGAATTACCTGAAAGATATTCTCCTCAGGGTCCTCTAGATTAATAAAAGGCATTAAATTGCTTTCTTTCTTATCTTTAAGTAAAATATGTAGCATGAAAACATTGTTTATGATCAAGCTGAAACATATTTTAATTGACTATACTGTACATTTGTTTTTCAAAGGCAGTTGTTGTTTCAGAAATATTTACAAGGGGGTCTTTTTAAAATAGACTTCACTCTGATTAATTATAATAAATTCATTATTAAATTTGGGGGGCACACTACATTGCCATTTATTTTAGTGCACTTTGAAAACATACAAGTTGAATAATGTAACATAATACAATGTTTTTATTGGAAACCAAAATCCAGTGGCTGCTCACCACAGAAAACATATTTATTCATAAATTGCCATTTACACAAAACCATTGTTTACATAGTATATAGGAGTGAAAACTGATCAGCAAGGAAATAATTGAAATTAAAAATATCAGTTCATATATTTGTTGTTGTTGTTACGTGCCCTTGAGTCTATTGTGACCCTCTATAGGGTTTCCAAGGAGCAGCTGGTGAGCTTTAACCACCAACCTTGCAGTTCAAACGACTTTGCAGTCTGATGCATTAGCCTACAGTGAAAATGTTGGCAAAATTCTTTAGATAACTCTTTAATTTGTCAGTTTTTATTTGTAAGTTTAGGGGTTTGGGGACAGGTGTAACCATCACATTGTAACAACTTAGTTTGCCCTAGTATCCTTTTACAAATGGAATTTAAAATGTATATTTAATAGAAATAGAGTACTTTTTGCCAAAACAAACAAACAAACAAACAAACAAAAACTATTATTTGTGTAAAATCCTTGACTAAATTTTCAATAAGCAAAAAGTTTTTTGGTATGTGGCTATAGGAGTGTTGGTGTAGTGCTGAACTTCTAACTGAAATGTCAATAGTTCAAATCCACCAGCCACTCCTTGGATAGGATCGAGATGAGTAGGAACTGACTTGATGGTATTTAACAACAATAAAAGATACAACAAACACTTTGTTTTCTCTCTTTCTTCAAAAGGACAAAACAAAATTACCAATGTAGCAATTAGGAAAGGGGAAAAAAATACAAAAACCATAAAACATAACACTACACAAAACAAGTAAAACACATATGTTGTGGCTGTTGTTAAAGTGCTGTTGAGTCAATTCCAACTCATAGCCACCCTATATTGAGTGTCTAAGGAGCAGTTGGTGAGTTTGAACAACCTTAGCAAGCTTTTGACTTTCAGCAAGATTGAAATTAATGAAGACAATTTTATAAAACAAATCATAACTGAGAAAGAGTCTTGAATTTACTAACATGATCCAGACAGGAAGAGATTTGCAGTTAGCAGTTCAGTGCTTATCCTATAGTGCCACACCAGGACCCTAAAGCATCGATGCGAGGGCTTCAAATCATGGAAAAATTCCATTGTCTTAAAATCCCATTTTCCCACAAACATCTTGACGCTCCCTCATATATGTACATGCCCTACGGAATGAGTTTTAGGCCAACATTCTTACGTGATTTATATTTATGGCTATTAGGTGCATGTTGAGTTGATTCCTAGTCATAACAAGTCCATGCACAACAGAAGGCAATACTGCCTGGGCCTGGGCCATCTCGTATTGTTATGTTTGAGACCATTATTGCCGTCATTGTGTCAGCCCATTTCATTGGGGGTCTTTCTCTTTTTCGATGACCTTTTGAAAACCCTATACTGGGTTGCTATGAGTTGGAATTGACTCAATGGCACTTAACAACAACATACTTTACTGGTATGGCACTGCAGGACAAGCACTTGACTACAAGGTCAATTTGAACAGCAAGGTTTGAAGTTCAAATTAACCAGCCGCTCCTCAGGAACTCTATACAGCGTCGCTATGAGTCAGAACCAACTCGACGGCACATAACAACAACATACTTTCTTTATCAAGCATGCTGTGCTTTTCCAGGAATTGGTCTCTCCTGATAACATGTGCAAAGAACCTGAAACTAAGTTTTGCATATTCTTCTGCATGCATAGCAGAACCTTCCCATCGGGGTGTCCTCTTGCACAGGTCTCCCCTCTAGTCCCGAGAATGAAGATGAGTAGACAAAACAAAAGACTGAATGATTCATAACATATTTTTCTAAAATGCTTGCACTTTTTTCTCTGCCGATCTATCAGGTTTCTGCAATGGGAGTGCTCTCTTGACCCTCTATTCTCTGACTCCCATTCACAATGGTTGTGGAGGGACACATTGGTCACTCCAAATCAGAAGTCACATCCTTTTTTGTTTCTGCTCCAAGTCTTACTCCTGGAATCTGAATGGGTAATGTAAATAGGTTTTCTCAAAGAACATAGGCTGATCCTAGGGGCTTATCATGACAGAGTTCTAATAAATTGAAAACTACATTGGTGAGGAAAAAAACAGGGAAAGTTGCATTGAGGAATCCCCCCCCCATCATGACAATGTAACCTGCTCATTCTTTAAGGATAGCAAGAGCTGCAGCTCTGGTAGCGTAGTGGTTATGAATCGGGCTGTGAACCGCAAGGCCAGAAGTTCGAAACTACCAGCTGCTCTGCGGGAGAAAGATGAGGCTTTCTGCTCCCGTTAAGATTTATAGCCTCGGAAACCCTGTACAGGGTCGCTATGAGTTGGAACCAACTCCACGGCACATAACAACAACAACAACATGGAAAACCTTATCCCATCCACTCTACAGGCCTGATCTTGCTCCATGAGGCCTCTTCTTGTTCCCCAAATTCAAAGAACATTTAGAGGGGATGCAATTTGAATCCCTCAAAGATGCCAAAACTACCCTTTTGACATGGTTTAAATCAAAGAGCGCTGAACTTTGGAGGGAAGGGTAAGAAAGATGGAGACACTGCCTTCAGAAGTGAATAGACCTAGATGGAAGATACTTGTGAGAAACAATAGCTTCACATTTTGATATTTTTGTTTAATAAAGATTTCTATGATTTTGTAGCAATAATTTTTTACTTACCTTTATATGGGTGTTGTTGTTGTTAAGTACCGTTGAATTAATTCTGACTCCTAGCAACCTTGTATAGGGCTTCTAAGGAGCAGCTGATGGGTTTGAACTGCTGACCTTGTGGTTCAGTCTAGTGTATAATATAAGAGAATATAATATATGAGACTCTCTGCTCCCTCAAAAGAGTTGAACCTTAGAAACTCTGTACAGGGTAGCTATGAGTCAGAACTGACTCCACGACACTTAACAACAACAACAATGATCTGCATATAATATCAGATTTTGAGTTCCAGGACATTGTGTGGACAAGGGCAAAAATGGAGAGCTGGAGAGTGTACTTGAAATTCTCCAGTACATCCTTGACACTTCCCTAGGCTACCCTGGGTTCTTTGTCTAGATAGCAATCCATTCACCATTGCCTTCTTTGTTGCTCATGCAAGAAAACTGAGAATAGGATTGGGCTCAAATGGATACATCTTCCTACCTCACTCCTTACCTATCAGCATCCCATAAAACACACTATTCCCACATTGTTATCTAAAGACAACAGCACGTTCTGCCATGTTGAATTCTGTTTTAACCCTGAGTAGTCTAAACGGTTAACATGCTCAACTGCAAACTGAATGATTAAATGTTGGAGTCTCCTAAGAGGTGCCTCAGAATAAATACCTGGTGATATAGCCCGCCCCCATCCCCCACCCCCGCAAACTCAGCCATTGAGAATTCTATGGAGCATAGTTCTGCTCTGACATATATGAGATTGTCATGAATTAGATTTGACCCAATGGCAACAGATACTGCTTTGCTTCCCTTGGAAGTAAAGCAGAGCAGTTTTGGAGATAAGTCTACTTCAGTGGTTCTCACAGTATGCTCACTGATCAGCAAAGTCAGTGAGACCTGGGAACTTATTAAGAAACACAAATTCTTGTACACCACAAAAATCTGGCAAATTAGAAACTCTGGCAGTAGAACCCATTAATTTGTGTTTTAGAAAATCTTCTAGGTGATTCTGAGTTTAAGAACCAGTAAGGTTTAAGAATCACTGTTCTGTAGGATAAACACTGGACTACAGAACCACAAAGTCAGTGGTTCAAGCCCACCAGCTGCTACTGGGAGAATGATGAGGATTTCTTCTCCCACAAAGCTTTACAGCCTCAGAAACCCCAGAAAGGGTTGTTATGAGCCACAAATTACTCAAAAGCTCTTAACAACAACAGTGCAGTGAAAGGTAACCAGTTGGAAGAGGTCCATATTTATGGCCATTAAGAAGAAAGGTACCCAACAGAATGCAGAAACAATTAAACAATATCACAAATATCACATGCAATAAAACATTGCTGAAGGTATTTCAAAACAGTTTCAGCAGCACATTGACATAGAGCTGCCAGAAAGTCAAGCTAAATTCAGAAGAGTACATGGAACAAGGGATATCACTGATAATTTCAAATGAACCTTAGCTAAAAGCAGAAAATACCAAAAGGTTGTTTACTTGTTTTTTTACAGACTATACAAAGGCATCTGACCATGCAGATCATAACAAGCTGTGGATAACATTGCAAAGAATGGGAATTTCAGAACACTTCATTGTGCTCATGGGGACCCTGTAATATAGATCAAGAAGCTGTCATTCAGACAGAACAAGGGAATACTGAATGGTTTAAAATCAGAACCAGCTTGATGGTACTTATTAACAACAATAGCAACTGCTACAACATCTTTGGCTTTAGAGATCAGATTAGAGATAATGGTGCGCTGATTAGACTCAACATATACATTTCAAGGTACTCAGTTCCCCACACATGGGAAAACTTGAATGTGCTCAGTGTTCAAATTGTGTTTAAGTACTCATCAAAATATTTGTGAAGCTGGCTTCAATGCTTCTGTTTGAGAAGTAAGAAATCTCTTGTAAGACAACACTGACACACTCAACCACAGAGATGTACTCAAACACCACACTCATTTTTCTTCATCTTGGTATCAGAAAATGTATTTAAAGTACACAAGAGCAATTATGTTCATTTTTCTTGGAGCTTTAAGATGTTCTAATGATTTAGTACTATGTCTTTTTACTATGCCTATATATCTGATAGGACATTAATGAACTATGGATACCATTGTAATCATCTTAGTTTTTACAGCCAAAATATACTCTTTATCACTCGACTCATAAAATGGCTTATTTCTCAAGTTTTTTTCTAATTATTTCTATGTATTTTCATTTTACACATTTAAATAAATTGATATACTGGCCTGTCTTATACTTCAAAATATTTAGAGCTCCATTATATATGAATATCTTCAGATGTTTTTTGATGGCTCACAAGTTATTTCCAAAATAATTTTACAAAACATCTGGTATGATAGTTTGACATGTTTTTCTAAGAGGGCTGGCACTTGACTTAGTTTATTGCAATAGATAAATTTAAAACATCCTATATGATAATGTGTTTCTAAAGCCATAAAGAGTTAAAAGAAGACAAATTCTCAGGGTAGACTCTGCCTAACAGGCTTGATTTTCCTGCACATCAGAGATCCCTCCCTATCAGCTAGTCCTTCCCAACCCCCACCTCGACCCCACTGTCTCTAGGGAGACTGTGTAAAATACAATGAAATTATCATCGCTTGGGGGCTCAAAGTGCCAGACATAATCCAGGTAAAGCACATTTGTAGAATGCAGCCAAGTCTATGACTTACTGCACTCATGATGGGATTCCTTTTGGTCTGTAAATTGATAGGCACAGCTAGGGGGATTATGTAAATAATCAAAGAATGAAATGCAATGTGGAGGGTGTGTAACTCTATCCCAGGCTGCCAGGCAAAAAAGAGACAGCATGTACCTGGCAGCACCCAGGACTGAAGCAAGGTGTCTAAAAATGGAAATGTAGTTACTTTTTATAGTCATACAGCTCATGGGGACTGTACGCCACATAATTATGCTAATCAATCTCATCTCACTTCCAGCCTTTCTGCAAGAGAGTTTCTAAATCATTCCTTTTGCTAGTCACAGCTCTCTTGGAATAAACTTTGTTGCTGTTATTAAGTGCCGTAGAGTCGATTCCGATTCATTGCGGTTTCTGAGGAGTGGCTGGTGAGCTTGAACAATCTACCTGCTATTCAAACTGACCTTACAGTCCAGCACATTAACCCACAGTGCCAAACCAGGACTCCTCTTCTCATGGTTATTAACCACTAAGTGTGTACTGTCTTTTGACTCATAGTGACCCTGTTTAGGGTTTCTAAGGTTTTAATCTTCTTGCGAGCAGAAAGTGTCAACTTTCTCCCACAGAGAAGCTGGCTGGTTCAAACCACAGACCTTGTGGTTCACAGTCCAGTACTTATTGTCTGGAGCCATTACACTCCCAAGGAGAGATAAACTATGAACTTCCTTAATATTATGAAAATGTTGATTCATGCATTCATTTAGTAATTATTTCTTTGTAAACATGTGCTTTGATAGTTTCTGGGGTACTGTGCTAACAAGACACAGTCCCATAATCTGGGAGTGAATGAAACACAATTATAGTAGTGTGACAAATCCCATGGTTGGAAGTCATTAGGTGTTATAAGAGTCCTCCCCACCCCTCAAAAAGAAAACAACAACAAAACAGTTGTGGTAGAAGCAATTCCTACTCATGGTGATTCCATGTGTATCAAAGATGAATTGTGCTCCACAGCGTTTGTAATGACTAATTTTTTTGTTTTGTTTTGTTTTGTTTTAAGTACATCACCAGTCTTCTGAAGTGACTCTGGATAGACTCAAACCAACAAAGGCAAACGTTAGCCATCAAACATGTTAACCATTTATACCACTGAGGGAATCCATAAAAGTTCAAAGGAAGAGCATTATTCCCAGGAATAAGGGACCTGGAAAGGGTTCCTAAAATAAAATCATGTTAAGGTTGAGATCTGAAATAGGAATTAACCAAATGAAGAGTGAGAGAAGAAAGGAAAGAAAAATAAACAGAGAGTTACTAGCATATTCTAAATTTGCAGAAGCAAGAAAGGGGGTGTTCTTTGGGGCTTGGGAGGGGAAGGGGGAAACAATGTGATGAATATGAAAGTTTATGAGTACAGAAGTGTACATTATGAAACTAGGGAGATAAGCAAGACTTTACATTGTTGTCGTTAAATGCTGTCAAGTCAGTTTTGACTCATAATGAGCCCGTATAGGTAGGGTTTCAGAGGAGCGACTGGCCTCCAAGAACTGTATACTCAAAAGCAAATTTAATATGTCATATTAAGGTATGGAATTGTACTATCCATTACACAAGGAAAATCACTGAACAGCCTGTAGCAAATGTGTGCTTAAGAAGGATTTTGTATTGCTCTGAATAGAATGAATTAGAGGGGTCGAAGACAGGCTGGATACTTAGAGAGGCCAATCCTCAAACACCTTGGCTGTGTGAATTTCTTGTTCCTTTCTGTACTTTGTGCTAATTTGTCCATTTTAAACTGCTCTGAGGAGTTTCTTCAAATAATTACCATGGAAATAAAAGCTAGAGAAGTATCCCAGTATCATATGGCAACAAATAGCTTGAGTCATCAGATCTAATTCCCCATCTTCAAAACAAATCATTCTTGAAGGTCAGGTGAATACATTTACCTAGCCATTATTTATCTAACATGTGGTCACAACTTTCCTTGCAATCCATTTCAGCATTTCAAATCACAGCTCCTGGAACATTGTAGATGCTCAGTAAATATCTGATGAATGAACAAAGTATTATTTAAAGTAAATTTTTTTTGTACCATATGTTGTTGTTGTTAAGTTCCATCAAATCAGTTCAAAACTCATAGGGACTCTGCATAGGATTTCTGAGGAGCGACTGGTGGGTTTGAATTACATATAGGCTAGTATTAAAAAAGAAAAGCACAAGAATTTGTCTAGAAAAGTTCTGAAACTCTCTTAGTTTTATTGGTTCTTACTAAGTATGAAAGACTTAACTCCTATTGGCAAGTATTCACTCCAAGGGAGTCTTTAAAGGAATAATTTAGATTAAGTATGAACTGTAGCATCAAGCAAAGTAACTTAACCTCAAGCATTATATAATGACAATGGACTTTGGACAGAACTTTCTCAGGTTAAGGTCATATAGGAGCAAATGTTTTACCACTAAGTGATTATTCCTTGTTGTCCTATATTATTACGCTTACGTAATCAGTCCTATTCTCCGCCTCTCTCAAGTGTAGTATCATTCCTGTGATGCCTAATTTAGAAAGTCTTTATCTACAAATTTACTGCCCACATATAAAACTTGCAAATATCAATAGGTTATCTGGTTCTTGGCTTTGAGACAAAGATGGTTGCTGGGAAGTTGAAAGGTCCTTAGCATACATTGATTTTAATAATACAAGTTATGGATTAAATAATTCATCTGTAGCATTATTTGCAACCTGGTGTGGGGATATGGCCCTATTTGTTTATTCATATTATATTTAATAGGGAAAACTTTAAACAATACTTTTTAAAATGTGTATGTAACATAATTGCATTTGTTAAATAGAAAAATCTATTAATGTTTAATGTGTTCAAAGTGTAATTTGAATCTGATTTTTATTATCCATGGAGAACAAGTACCTTCAAGGACAGCTTTAGAGGCTCAAACACACATGGAATCATGCACTGCAAAGCTTAAAGTGGCGATACAGCTGGTCAAAACCTTGTTAGGCAGTCAAGAATGCAGACAATTTAAGAATCTAAGTGTCCTCCACTTGTAAAGGCTTCCATTGCTGAATCCTGGAGGACTTCAGCTAGAACCTTCTGATTTAAATCAGGAGTCTTTCTATTTGGTCCTATGTCCTAATTTTATATTAGTGTGGAGATATTAATATCTTTTTTTTTTTAAGTCATTTACAAGATTTATCTCTACATGTTGATGACCTATGAGTCAGAATCAACTTGATGGCAGTGGGCTTGATTTTTGGTTTATTGATGACCAATTACACTCATTGGAAGCGAGGATGGTAGGACTTTGTCTTATGTACTTTGGACATGTTGTCAGGAAGGACAAGTCCCTAGAGAAGAACAGCATGCTTAGTAGGTAAAGCAAACGGTCATTGAAAAAGAGGAAGACCTTCAATCAAATGGATTGCCACAGTGGCTGAAACCATAGGCTAAAACATAACAATAGGAAGAATGGAGGAAGGATGGCAATGTTTCCTTTTGTTGTCCTTAGGGTCACTATGAATTGAAACCAACTTGACAGCATCTATCAACAAACCATTACACTCATTGATCTCTATGGTAGATATTTTAGTTTGCTATCATCTTGTTTGCTTCTTTCTGAGAGTAATTAGATAAAATTTCACAAATGCACATGCTTTACATTTATTATTTTGTATTTTCTAAGGAGCTCTGGTAGCATAGTGGTTATGGGTCAGTCTCCTATTCTCAAGGTCAGCAGTTCGAAACTACCAGTGGTTCCTTGGGAGAAAGATGAGGCTTTCTGCTCCCGTAAAGATTTACAGCCTCAGAAACTCTATGCTGGCTTGCTATGAGTTGGAAACAACTCCACGGCACATAACCACCACCACCAGCAGATTCATTTGAAGGGGTTCCAAGAAGTTCATGGAAAATGGAATTAAAAGAGAGCAAAGTTTTTCCACAAACTTTTTGGAGCCTTCTCATATATTTAAATCAATTCTTTATTTGGAAAGGTCTTATGCATATTCTTTGTATTAATCATTGACTCATTTTTATAGAGCGTAATGAATTATTATTTGATTAATTGGTAACTACTGTGATTTATTAATCTCACTTGTCTACTCAACCATTTTCATATCCAAAGAAGATAACTAAATTAGGCAATGATTTGATTTTCTCAAAGCAGTTTTTCCTTCAGTAGCTTAACTTGGTTCAAAATAGGTTTAGGCAATGTGATTTTTGTTTCAGAGTTTCTTCAAATATACAGCCAAGACTACTCCAACAAATCTTCCAGCATTGCAGAGGAGTCCAGAGACATACACGTCTAAAGGTAGATCCTCAGTATCGTCAGTATGACGTGGATTGTTGTTGTTAAGTGCTGTCAAGTTGGTTCCAACTCACAGAGACCTGGAACAGGGTTTCCAAGAAGCAGCTGGTGAGTTTGTACCCTGGACCTTGAGCTACAAACTGACCTCATGGTGGAGTGCTTATCTTAACAGTGCCACACCTGTAGGGGCAAATCACGGAACAGAACTTGTAATTTGAAGCCTGCTACTGTTTTTAAGGAATCACAATGTTGATGAAACTTCTCTTCCTGAATTGCTATCACTATAAAATTGGTGGATCCAAGGGATCATTATCAAACCATTTCCATGACAGCCATATCTGAAAGGATGCCTGGGCAGAGTGCCATACTGAAAACAGGATTTGCATTCCTCCTTAGAAGTTTGCTCCTTTGAATGAGTCCTCATGCTTCTCTTTCAGGAATCTACTTCGAGGATCTTCATGGCAAAGATGTGGCAGTCTGTTCCTGTAAAGTTGACAGCTTTGGAAACCTTACGGGGCAGTTCTATCCTATTCTACAGGGTCACTATCAGTTCTAATCAGTTAGATGGCAGAAGGCTTGATTTGCTTCTGTCCTCACGGTAGGTATCTCTCAGGGATAATGAGTTTCAACAACCTTCATTTTATCAGTAATATTTATGAACTAATGTAAAATGTGACATGGTATGTCATGTCTCATATTTAGTAACATCATAGGATAAACACTGGACTGTTAATTGCAAAGTTGGCTGTTCAAACACACTAGCCATTTCTCAGAAACTACTATATAGAGTTGCTATGAGTCAGAACCAACTCAACAGTACGCAACCACAACCACCACAACATCATAGTATGATGTAGAAAGACAAACCTGGCAATGTACTTGCAAAAATCACCCATGGAAACCCTATTGGCCACCGCCTTCTGCTCCACAATGGATCATGGGGATGGTGCAGAGCCAGGCAACGTTCTCTTCTATTGTGTATGTGGGGGTCACCATCAGTCAGGGACCTGCCTAATAGCAGTTAGTAGTAGCACCAGCAAAATACAATGTAAAGTCTGATGTATGCATACAATATGAAGCGATACGCTCCCTTACTACTTGTGGTCCATCCCAGTACATCATATTCTGCATGATATAATACTTAACTTTGACAATGAATTTGACCACTTATTTGAGCAAAGGAATAAAATGTACCTTTTGATGTTTTAGTAAGATTATTTTGTCTGCAGGGCTCTGAGATGGCACCGTAGTATAAGCCCTGCATTGCTAACTGCAAGGTTGGTGATTCAAACCCACCAGTTGCTCCTCAGAAACAATCAGAACTGACTAGACAGCACTTAACAACAACAACATTCTGTCTGCTCTGTGAAGTGTGGTTTGCAGAGTTTGGAGACATCCCAGAGTTTGAAGACATCCTAGACTCAAGATTCTAGAGTACCCTGGAGCTTAACTGAGTAGCAAAGAAGGATCTATCTCTGCTTATCAGGGGTGGGTCTAGGTGTCCAGAAGGCCATTGGAAGGTGAGGACTTTCAGACGGTGACCTCCACTTGAGCTGAAGTAGGATCTAGGAAACAAGCAGGAAGGTTTTTAAATTAGTCTGTTTTGGGGGGACTGCAATTTAGAAACTTCTAAATATAGGGCCTACTTGCATGTTGCAAAGCACAGTGACTCTGGACTGAGTAAACACTGGATTGCTAACCACACAGTCAGTGGTTCGAGTCTACCAACCATTCTGTTGGACAAAGATGAGGCAATGTACTTGATCTGCTCCCACAAAGATTTATAGTCTTAGAAATCCTATACAGATTTGCTATGAGTCGGCAGTGACTCAGCACCACTAACAACAAACTTATATGTAAACCAGGTACAATTGGTTATCCCAATTACAGAGGTTTTTATTCACTCACTCACTCATTCATTCATTCATGTTTTATTTAAAAAAATTATTTTATGTCAAAATTGTGTTAGCTGCCAGGGACACAGAGAAATACAAGTGATTCTTGACCTAGACAGAAAGTCACACATATTTCCCAGAAAGAAAACACACCACATATTTTCTGTATTTATTTCCCTTTACTCTTTCTTTAGGGAGCCCTGGTAACAAAGTGGAAATATGAGCTAGGCTGCTAAGGTAAGATCAGTAGTTCGAATCTACCAGTTACTCTGTGGGAGACAGATGAAGTTTTCTGCTCCCATAAGGATTGACAACCTCAAAAACCCTAGACAGGGCTGCTATGAGTTGGAAACAGCTTGGGGGCACAGCACCAACACTTTTCCTTTCTGTAATTAGTATAAGTCTCTGAAAAGCTAACCAAATTTAGCTGTAGTGAGAAGAAACTCTAGTATCAGGAAAGAAAAAAAAAAAAACAACATAAGCACCTCCTCCCTACTACTAACACCATGGGAAAAGGAAAACTTGGGAGAACAAATTAAGAGTCGCATGATCCAAAATAGACCTTCCTATGGCGACTCCATTTTCAGTAATAACCCTTTTGAAGTTCTAAATTTTGTTTTAATTAGAGACTTGACATTCTCTTAATCCTGCCATAATAATTTTTAATGTCTTTTCAAAATGTTCTTTTAAATATTAAGAAAATTGGTTGTTTCTTATGAAGAACTGAAAAAAATGAATGAAAGACTACCTCCATTTTTTCACAAGTACATCTTACTTAATGTACTTAAGCTATCAGTAAGTAATACTGGCAGAAACAAGTCTACAAAACACTAAGGGCCATAAGATAAAGATCTGAGCAGCAACTTAGAACAGAAAGAAAGTTACTCAAGCACACTTTCCTCCAAGCCCCAGCACACACAGTAAGTTCTTCTTTCAGTATCAGGCTTTGGTGGAAGATCAAAGGACTTACACTTGGGACTATATACAAAAATCTAGTCGTTAGAGAGCCAAAAATGTAGATCAGAATCTTCATTCAAGATTAACTCAGGATATGAAGTAGAAGAGAATGGGTAAAATATCTTTACACTGAAGTGAAGAAGGAAAAAAGAAAAACAAGCAGTATGGTACAAAAATAACAGCACAAAGTAGAGGTCTCTAAAAATCCGTATTTGAAGACCTGGAGACCATTCTATTATTCCCCCATCATAAGTGTATAATGTCTGATTACTTATCTCACATTTCTAATAATTATAAAAGGAGAAAACACCAAATCTACTGTCATTAATAAATGTGAATAATAGTGGTATTAACTGGGCTTCCCTGTAGGCGCATGGATATTATCCTATCACTTATAGCATTGTACCTCATGACTGATCTGGATATGTTCTTTT
>NW_006408532.1:18731344-18733041 GCF_000296735.1 Chrysochloris asiatica | reverse complement strand
GATGGACTCAAGTGTGGCAGCGGTAGTGAGGTTGGCCCAGGATCGGACATTGTTTTGTTCTGCTGTGCATGGGGTTGCTATGAGTCGGTTCCGACTCAATGGCACCTGACAACAACAACAACATATCAGCAACTAAATGTCCCAAAAGCTTTATTCCATTTACATCATTAAAGTTGGCTCTACTTTTAGGTGAAAGCATTTCCCAATCATATTCTGAGTATTTTCATATCTGAGGGGCTCATTTTCCAGCAGTATGTCAACATAAAATAAGAGAGATGAACAGAAGATTTCAAAAGGTAGTTACAGAAGACAAAGTAAAGTACTATAATGAAATGTGGAAAGGCCTAGAGTTTAAAAGCTAAAAGGGAAGAAAGAATACACTAGGTATTTCTTAAGATAAAAGAACTGAAGAAAATATTCTCACCTCTGGTTGTAATATTGAAGAATTTTATTGGCAAAAAAAATGGGATGATGTAGGAAGCATGAAAAGAGGGTGTAAGGAGTACAATAGTTACTGTACCAAAAATAATTGTTCAAAATTAAAACATTTCAGAAGACATTATATGATAAAGAATTGATGATATTGAAGGAAGAATTCCAAGCTACACAGACAGCATTTGGGGAAAACAAGACTCCAGGGATTGATGGACTACTAAGTCATATGTTTCAACAAACAGACACAATACTGAAAGTGTTCATTTGTCTGTGCCTAGAATTTGCAAGAAAGCTACCTATACAACCAACTAGAAGAGATCTATACTCATGCCCATTCCAAAGAAAGGTGATCCAACATATGTGGACATTATCAAACAGTATTATTAATATCACATGCAAATAAAAGTATACTGAAGATAATTCAAAATGGTCGCAGCAGTACATCACCAGTAAACTGCTGGAAATTTAAACCAGATTCTGAAGAGGACATATGTATACAATGTGTTGTTGTTGTTGTTATATATATGCCCTTGTGGTGCTATGAATTAGGCATTGGGCTGCTGATGTCAAGGTTGATGGTTTAAACATACCAATCACTCACTCCATGGGAGAACAATGAGGTTCTCTGCTCCCATAAGCAACTACAGTCTCAGAAATCCTAGAAGAATTGATGCATTTGAGTTATGGTGTTGGAGGAGAATATTAAAAGTACCACGGACTGCCAAAAGAACAAGCAAATCTGTGTTGGAAGTACAGCCAGAGCACTCCTTGGGAGCCAGGATGGTCAAACTTTTTCTCTCATACTTCAGACATATTTTCAGGAGGGACCAGTCATGTTTGGTAAGGTGGAAGGTCAGAGAAACATAGGAAGACCCCCAATAAGATAGATTGGCACAGTGATGACAGCAATGGGCTCAGACATAACAATTGTGAGGTTGGCCCAGGACCGTACCAGGAAATGTTTCATTCTGTTGTGTACAGGGTCACTGTGAGTCAGTACTGACTTGATGGCACCGAACAACAACAAGATTTGGGTGCTGCAGTTTAAGCCCTGAACCACAAGGTCAGTTTGCACCTCAAGACTGGTGCTTCAAACTCACTAGCCATCCCATAAAAACCCTATACAGGGCTGATATGAGTCAGAACCAATTCAGCAGCACTTAACAACAAGAAGAGTTGGAATTGACTCTGTGGTAGTCAGTTTTTGGTTTTAAGTGACCCTACAAAGGATTTCTGAGATTACAAATCTGATGATGATGATG
>NW_006408532.1:18723759-18730864 GCF_000296735.1 Chrysochloris asiatica | reverse complement strand
TGTTGTTGTCAAGTGCTATTAAATTGGTTCTCACTCATAGCAACCCTGTATAGGGTTTCTGAAGAGTAGCTGATGGGTTTAAACCACAGAGCTTGAAATCCAGTGCTTATCCTACAGCACCGCACCAGGACTTGACCTTAATAGACAATTGTTGTTGTTAAATGTCACTGAGTTGGTTTCAAGTCATAGCGACCCTTTAAAGGGTTTCTGAAGAGAAGCTGGTGGGTTTAAAGTGCTGACTTTATGGTTCAGCGTTGATCCTACAGCATCGCACCAGACATCCCTGTTTAATAGACAAAGTATTATGTCAAATAAATTTAAAAGACTATATATTATGTCAAACGAAAGCTGTAAATTGTGGTTCCACAATTTATACAGTATCTGTTAAGAAACACTACCTTCTTAATCTGAGGAAATTGCAGTTTTCCATAGGTCATAATTCATAAGTTGAGGTTTGAACTTTGACTTCTTTCACAGTGATTCAGCATTATATAAACTAATTTCCACAAGTGCAGTTATATAACCCATAGAAATAAAGTCTAGAGCCTTATCTGTTCCCATAGCATTTTTGTAACCTTGCACCTCATTATAAATTCAAAAGTGAATAAGTGTGGTCTTTTGCAACAGTGCATACACCTTGTGCATACATCTTAAATCTTGTTTGAATTTGGTTGCTGTGGTGGTACCCACAAGAGCATTTTTGTGGTGGGTGTTGCTGTTTGCATCACAACTCTAATTGAAGCTTGACTTAAAGACACCAAAGCCTAGTAAACACAAGTGAATTCCATCTGACTATGTTAATAGTTCCTCCTAGGACTTGGTGAGACCTGTGCTCAGGTCTTATGGGGACAATCACATCTCTGGTAAGGATTTGAGGTATCTAGTATGGGCCTCTCTCAGATAAAAAGTTCACACAAACAGTTTCTGCATGTGCTTAATCACAATAATTCAGTCTTCCTAAAATCATTGCCTTTTGGTCTCAAATAAACATTTGTGGTGATTCATGAGAGGGAAACATCATGAAAATGATTAGAATATTATTTCAAATATATTGTTTCATGAACATGTAAATACCAATTTATCTAAAGTGTGCAAGTCTTAAAGCAACCAATGTCTTATAAATAGACAGAAATACAGCATTTTGGATGAAATCCAGGGCCTCTGAGTCCCAGAAGGAAATACTTTTAATATACTGCATTATTCAAGCCTATAATCTCTTGGATTGTTATATAATGTTTCACTCCACTCTTTGGAAATGTTTCCAAACCGCAGAATGTCTTCAGCATTGCAAATAAGGTACTGTGCCAACTCCTTTCTGCCACCCTGTTGAGCCACATTATTTGATGCATTGCCTTAACACAAATTATTTCTTGAGTAGCTAGATTCATTTGGATGGAAATAATATGCTTTCAATAACCTTTTTAACACAAAAATCTGGGATCTTACTTCATGCATGCATTCAATCAACATGCATTTATTCAGGCTAGGAGTTACAGTACAAGATTTAGTGCACAATTAAAGGCAATCAAGATATGATTCCAGTTCTCCAGTTGTTCAAAGTATAGGATAGGAAACAGATACACAATTGCAGTCGTAAAGCATTATAGTCAGGATTATAAGCAAGGTGAATGTAAATTTCATCCCAAGAGATAGGTTAGCAACTGACAGTCTGGCGGAGTCTAGAAAGACTTGAAACGTTAGCAGTTAAACTGGGAATTGAAGATAATTTATTCTGGTCAAAGGAGAGGGGTTAAAGGTTTCATGGTGGAGAGTACAATCTTATAAACTACAGAAACTTTAAAACGTAAAATATATTAAAAATGTTAAGACAATGTTGATTTATATGTCGGTGGTTGTTTATAAGCCAGAATATGTTAGAAGTACATGGCAGATGTCACTGAGCATAGGATGAGTCTTCATTCTAGTGTGCCTATGTACATGACAAAAGGGTTGTGAGAAATGGAGAACCTTGAAGGTTTATGAGTAGGGACCTAGGGTCCTGATTCCACCTTTATTTAAAAAAGATAATGGCCACATGTTGGGAACATCAATTACTGTTCATTTGATCTTGCAGCCTCTTATTTTAAATACGGCCCTTCCCAGCTCCTTATGATTCTGGTGCTTCCATCTCTCCATTCTGATATTGAGCAAACCTGCTCCCATTGAGTCAATTCTGTCTCAAATCTTTATGAGACTGTAAACCTTTATGGGAGCAGACAATCTCATCTTTTTCCTTCGGAGCTTGCGGTTAGTGGCCCAGTGCTTATCCTACAGTGCCATCATAGTATTCTTGGTGGTGGTTATTTGCTGTGGAGTTGTTTCCGGCTCATAGTGACCCTGTGGAGAGTTTCTGAAGCTGTACATCTTTATGAGAATAGAAAGCCTCATCTTTCTCCTGTGGAGCAGCTGGCAGATTCAAACTACTGTCATGTAGTTAGCAGCCAAACTTGTAACCCACTACACTACTAGAGTTCTTATCATGGTATTTGGCACATGAAATAAGTTGGTTAATCAGACTAGTTCAGGAGTGGAATCTGACCCAAGAGAGCTTAAACTGGGCTTCTGGGTCATGGAACATATGCATGCCAGGGGAGAAGAGTGTCTTGTTATGAGAATCATATAAGTCTGTGACTGCTATACAATCTTTGTCATTACATAACAGAGCCTGACCCAAGGAAGACAGTGTTGAAGAAAGCAGAGCTGAGAGATGAAGAAAGAGAACTCTGAATGGTAATACTTGAGTCCCTGTATATGCTTGCTTACTTTATATCCCCTGGCTTACTTTGGACATATCATTAGGAAAGACTAATTATTAGAGGATCAATAAAAATGTGAGAAACTCCCATTGGGATGGATTGATACAACAGCTTCAATGATTGGCTCAAACATAGCAGTGATCATGAAAAAGGCAGAAAGACCAGGGATCATCTTGTCGTTATACATAAAGTTGTCATCAGTAGGAACCAACCTGACCACAACTAACAAGAATATCCTGTTAGAGTTGAAGTCAATTCTCTTCTTAATGCAGCTATTTTAGTCAATAGCTACCTTTTAAGTTTTATTTTATTTTGTTAATATAGTTAGTTTGAGTTGGATTTCTGTACTTGCAGCTGAAAATGGAGTTCTGCTGTGGCACTGTGGGATAAGCACTGCACTACCTACTACAAGGTTGGCTGTTCAAACGTACCAGCAGCTCCTCGGAAACCCTATCCAGGGTCACTATGAGTAAGACTGACTCGACAGCACTTATCAACAACAATATAGAGAGTTAAAGTCAGATCAGAATGGATGCACAGAGCTGCATTATGGCTTAGAGGAGTAATGATAAGGATCTGAACCAAGATGATAGAGTTAATGAAGAGAAACATACCTAACATGTATGGTGCCTGAATAAACAACATTCAGTGACTTATTAGTTATGTGAGGAGTGGGAGAAGCAAGATTCATGGGTACTATCTATAATAAAACACTCTCCACAATAGCACTTGGGTAAATGAAAAGGATGCATTGTTTAATAAATGAATAAAAGAAGCAGCAGATACTCTTTGTTCACCTTGGGGTTCAGTCCAAGGAAATCTATACAAGTAGGGCTTATTGCACCTGGTAAAAAGCCAATACTAGAAGCAAAGCTTCTACATCTCTTCCCCAGCCCTGGAGGAGTCATGTTCCAAGATCACATAGCATTTGCTGTGCCTTCATCTAAAGGCTGATCACTGTCAGATGTGAAGTGCCAGCTAAGCTGAGTGCCTGCAAAGAGATGAGGATGACTCATCATACTCTACTTCCATGCCTGTCACTGCTTTGAATGGGATAGAAACTTAAACCAGCATCTTTGAAGCCAGTCTTTGCAGATAACTCCAAACACAGCAGCAATTCAATCTCCAGTTCCCAGAAGTATAAGTGATAGTGGTTTCAGAGAGATGATGCCGTATCTGTGCCAAAATGAAGCTAGAGAAGGATTCCATTGCCTCTATTCAAAAGCTTAAGATCAATCTTGGGTAATTTGTCCCCTATGATGGAATGAAAAGAAGAAGAAGAAAAAGGCAGATAGGGACTTATATGGATGCTAATTCTTTTAAAAATATGAAATTATACATTATGTCATGAAGTGGAGTCAGTTCCAACTCATAGTGACCCTGTACAGGATTTCTGAGCCTGTAAATCTTTATGGGAGCAGAAAGCCTCATCTTTCCTCTGCGGAACAGCTGGTAGTTTTGAACTGCTGACCTTAAGGTTCGCAGCCCAATTCATAACCAGTATACTACCAGAGTGCCTTATAAATTATGTAATATATAAATCTATTATCTGTAAAGACTTCATTTAAATCTGAATGCAAAATACCAAGACTTTAATCTAAAGGATATGAGCAAAAGTTTTGCTCAGGAAGAAACATAGACAATAAACAGATGCAAATAAATTTATTAAATATCATGAGCAGTCAAATAATATAAATTAAGCAAAGCTAAAGTATGATTTCATTAATAATAACTTAAAATAGAAAATGAAAATTTCTTGGAATAAAATTATTTTTGAATTGAAAATGGTAACTGTCAAAATTTTTAAAATATTTTTACTTGCTATCAATATCTTTATTTCCAGGGTGATAACCTAGGGATATTATTCAGCAAAAGAAAATGCCGTATTCATAAGAAGCTTATTTTAGTATCAGCTACAATTATCATATATATTGGAAAATATTTAATGGACCAACAATATGGAAGTATATGCAAAAAACTGCAAAAAATATATGGGTATCACAGACAATAAGGAGCTCTGGTAGTGTAGTGGTTACGAATCGGGCCGCGAACCTCAAGGTCAGCAGTTAGAAACTACCAGCTCCTCCACAGGAGAAAGATGAGGCTTTCTGCTCCCGTAAAGATTTACAGCCTGGGAAACCCTGTACAGGGTCGCTATGGATCGGAACCGACTCAATGGCACATAACAACAACAACAACAACATTACAGGCAATATGCCAATATAAAAATACTTATAACTTTCTAAATAAAAGAATAGAAAACTTGCAATATCTACTTTAATTTCGTAACATAGGAAAAAATGTGTAATGATATGCATGCTAAATATACCCTATGAATTGACAAAGTCTTATAGCACATGATTGTTAGTGGTCGGGGTTGCTATAGAGTCACATGGCCATATATTGAGTCAGTTAAAAAACATAATGAAAATTCCACTCTTTTGGCTCTCTGAGCAGCACCATGGCAGTCATCAAGAACAAGCGCCTTACAAAAGGTGCCAAAAAAGGAACGAAGAAGAACTTGGTTGATCCATTTTCTCAGAAAGATTGGTATGATGTGAAGGCACCAGCTATGTCCAATATAAAAAATATTGGGAATCAGTAGTCACAAGGACTCAAGGAAAATTGCATCTGATGGACTCAAGGGTCGTGGTTTTGAAGTGAGTCTTGCTGATTTGCAGAACAATGAAGTTGCATTTAGAAAACTCAAGCTAATTACTGAGGATGTTCAGGGCAAAAACTGTTTGACCAACTTCCATGGCATGGATCTTAGCAGTGACAACATTTCATCAATATTTCCATTCAATTTAGATACTCTACATTCAAAAAGTGGCAGAACATGATTGAAGCTTGTGTTGATGTCAAGACTACAGATGGTTATTTGCTTATCCTGTTCTGTGTTGGTTTTATTAAAAAACGCAACAACCAGATTTGGAAGACATCTTATGCTCAGCACTAACAGGTCCGTCAAATCTGGAAGAAAATGATGGAAAGCATGACCCGAGAGGGGCACACAAATGTCTTGAAAGAAGTGATCAATAAACTGATTCCAGACAGCACTGGAAAGGACATAAAGCATACTTGCCACTCTATTTACCCTCTCCATGATGTGTTTGTTAGGAAAGTAAAAATGCTGAAAAAGCCCAAGTTTGAGTTGGGAAAACTCATGGAGCTTCATGGTGAAGGCAATAGTTCTGGAAAAGCTACTGGAGATGAGACAGGTGCTAAAGTTGAACAAGCTGATGGCTATGAACCACCAGTTCAAGAATCTGTTTAAAATTCAGACTTTTAATGATGACAAATAAAGTATCTTATTTGTGAAAAAACAAAAACAAAAAAAACCATAATGAGCAGTTGGAATTTGCTAGAATGTCTGGGTCATTCTAGTTCCTTTTATTATTGCTGTAGTTATGACAACAGTCTACAATAAGGGTATCCACTCACAAAGTATTTTTGTCAAGGTTGTTGTTTGTGCCCTTGAGTTGGTTCCTACTCATGGCAACCTTGTATAGGGTTTCTGAGACTATAAATCCTTGTGGGATCAGAAAGCCTCATCTTTCTTCCATGGAGCAGCTGGTGGGCTCTAACTGCCAACCTTGTGATTAGCAGTCCAGCCCTCATAGCACCACACCAGGGCTGCTGGGTAAGAAGAGGAGATAAACTATTTTTTCAGGAACTGAAATCTCTATAAATTCTTTGGAATATGAAAACAAGGTTGGCAAAATGACCGTGTGGCCACAGAGGAAATTAACCACAACCTTGTTGTTAAATACTATTGAGTTAGTTCTGACTCATAGTAACCTTGTATAAGATTTCTGTGAAGTGACTGGGGGCTTTGAACAGCCAACCTTGTGGTTAGCAGTCCTGTTCTTCTCTTACAGTGTCATACCAGGACTTCAACCTCAACCTAAGAGACAAACTTTCCCTTGAACATAGAGTATCTAAAGTGAATGGAAGCAATGATGAAATAAAAGAGCTAAACAGAAAATATCAATAAGCAGCTCCAAAAGACAAAGTAAAAGTATTGTAATGACATGTGCAATGACCTGGAACTAGAAAACCAAAAGGGAAGAACATGCTCAGCATTTCTCAAGCTGAAAGAACTAAAGAAACTATTCAAGCCTAAGTTTGTAATATTGAAGGATTCTGCGGGCAAAATATTGAATGATTCAGTAAGTATCATAACATGGAAGGAATACTCACAGTGTTACTGTACCAAAAGAATTGACAAAAACTATTTCAGAAGCTAACATATGATCAAAACTGATGGTATTTACTGAAGGAAAAATACAAGCTTCAATGAAATCGTTAGGGAAATATGACAAGAACTTTGGAAGAGAGCTACCTGT
>NW_006408532.1:18721671-18723209 GCF_000296735.1 Chrysochloris asiatica | reverse complement strand
CTTGCTATATGCAGATGACACAACCTTGCTTACCGAAAGCCAATAGAACTTGAAGCATTTACTGACGAATATCAAAGAATGCAGCCTTCAGTATGGATTACAACTCAATGTAAAGAAAATAAAAATTCTGACAACTGCACCAATAAACAATATCATGATAAAAGGAGAAAAGTTTGAAATTGTCCAAAGATTTCATTTTACTTAGAACTACAATCCATGCTCATGGAAACAGCAGTCAAGAAATCAAAGGACACATTGCATTGGGAAAGATCTACTGCAAAAGACCTCTTTAAAGGGTTTAAGAGCAAAGCTGTCAGTTTGAGGACTAAGGTGTGCCTGACCCAAGCCATGTTATTTTCGATTGCCTCATATGCATGTGAAAGTTGGGCAATGAATAAGGAAGACCAAAGAATTGATGCAATTTGAATTATGGGTGGTGACGAATATTAAAAGTATAATGGACTGCCAGAAGAATGAACAGGTCTGTTTGGGAAAAAGTACATTCAGACTGCTCCTTAGAAGAGTGGATACTGTGACTTAGTCTCATAAATTTTTGGACATGTCATCAGAAGAGACTGTCCCTGGAAAATAACATCATGCTTGGTAAGACAGTGGCTGCAACAATGGACTCAAACATAGCAACTCCAAGGTCACTAAGAATCTGTGCATAAGGTCACTAAGAATCTGAGCTAATTCAATGGTTTCTAACAACAAGAAGAAAAAATAAAAAGAACTGAATTTTCAAAATGTCACAAATTACAACTACTGCAAAGATAACATGGTCATAGTGTTCCTGCCTCTCAAGACAAATAAACATAAGGTTTCATGGGAAATCCCCTTGCATATGCAGTAAAAAGGAACACCAAGATTCTTTTGTTAACCTGATTGGCAACACTTTTCTGAATAAAACTTATGGTACATATTGTTTTTGGAATTATTTTGACCAAATGTAATAGGTGAAGACCTTGGTTATTAGCTACATATAATATGACTATGCAGTCTGTGCCAACTTAAGTCGAACCATCACTTAGGAAACCTGGAAGCAGTGGATCCATTATGCTATTCAGAGAATATAAACTGGATAGACTACATCCAAATTTGAGTACCTCTCTTCACCATCAATGACAATAATTTACAAAAATGAAAAAGAATCATGGAAGATTCTATTATATGCAAGGCACTGTCTTCTGCACTACATATGATACAAAGTAGAGTAAGATAGGCCATTCTTCCAATTTATAGACTACAGGGAGGATGACTAAGGATAATTATGGGATCAGAAGAGTTGTGGGATGACATCAAGGACATAATACAGGAAGAAATAAAAG
Organism: Chrysochloris asiatica; assembly: GCF_000296735.1. Lineage (NCBI taxonomy): Eukaryota > Metazoa > Chordata > Mammalia > Afrosoricida > Chrysochloridae > Chrysochloris > Chrysochloris asiatica. Next base: position 18,721,881 of record NW_006408532.1, on the reverse strand, counting down.
GTCATTTAGAAGACAAAAAAGACCAAAATACATGCCAGAAGAGACTCTGAAACTTGCTCTTGAACCTAGAATAGCTAAAACAGAAGGAAGAAATGATGAAGTAAAAGAGTTGAGCATAAGATTTAAAAGCACAGCTCATGAAGACAAAGTGAAGTTCTATAAAGAAATGTGCAAAATCTGAAGTAAACCAACAGAGAAGAATGCATGCAG
>NW_006408532.1:18704274-18717661 GCF_000296735.1 Chrysochloris asiatica | reverse complement strand
CATAATTTTGAATAATAGTGGTATTAACTGGGCTTCCCTGTAGGCACATGGATATTATCCTATCACAGACAGTGTTTTACCTCATGACTGATCTGGATATGTTCTTTTTGATAATGAATGAAACTCAATTCCTCTTCAATTTGTCATTCCCAGCATAGTAAACTATGTGGTTGTCAGTAAGTAAGTAGTGTATTATAAACTCCTGAGTTTGCCCAGGACTTTGAATGGTTGCAGTTTATTTTCTTGGAGAAATGGTTTTAATGCCTACAGATAGCATTAGGAGATTACATGTGCTTGCCCACTATTCATCTGTCATACTGTGGTGGCTTGTGTGCTGCTATGATGCTGCGAGTTATGTCTCCAGAATTTCACACCCACCAGTATCACCCATGATGAACAGATTTCAGTAAAACTTCCAGAGTTAGGCAAACTGTGAAGAAGGAATTGGTGATCTATTTCTAAAAAAATAAAAAATAAATTTTAAAAATTGGCCAGTGAAACCGTATGCATAGCAGAAGAACACTGTTAGATGTAATGCAGGAAGATAACACCCTGAGATTAAAAGACACTCAAAATATGACTAGAGAAGAGCTGCCTTCTCAAAGTAGAGTCGATCTCAGTTATGTGAATGAAGTACAGCTTTAGAGACCTTCATTTGTTACTGTGACATGACTCAAAATGACAAGATACTGCTACAAATATCCATTAATAATCAGAATGGAATATATATATACAAAGTATGAATCTAGGAAAATTAGAAGTTGTGAAAAATAAAATGGAGCACTTGAAAATCAATATGTTAAGCACTGTCTTTGTTGTTAAGTGCCATCGAGTAGATTTGATACATAGCAATAGCACTAGGGTTTCCAAGGAGAGACTGGTGGGTTTGAACCAGTAGCCTTGCAGTTCAAACAGACATTGTAGTCCAGCGCATTATCCTGCCATGCAAACCAGGACGGAAATGGATTGCACTATACATTTTGAATATGGTCTAGTATGCATGAATGATGAATTGAACAGGAAATGAATCACATTCATCACCAAAAAGAACATTTTAAGATTTACCATGACATAAAATGCTGCAAGAGATACAAATACCTGCAAGAAAGACTAGTTAATACAATTGTTATTCAAATTTATGCACTAAGCTCTAATGCCAAAGGTGAAGAAACAAAATTTTTATGGATTTCTGAAGTCTGAAATTGATCAAACATGCCATCAAGAAGCATTGATATATAATGGTGATTAAAATGTGAAAGTTGGAAACAAACAAAGGGAATCAGTAGTTGGAAAATAAGTTCACAGTGATAGAAATATTGCCAGAGAATGCATGATAGAATATTGCAAGACCAATAATTTACTCACTGGAAATACCTTTTTTCAACAACATAGACGACGACTATATAAGTGGACATAACCAGACAAAAAACACAGCAACCAAATCAACTACATCTGTGGAAAGAGACAGTGGAGAAGCTTAATATCATCAGTCAGAACAAAGTCAGGGGCCTACTATGGAACAGACCATCAACTGTTCATACTGAAGTTACATATGAAGAAAATTAGCTCATTCACAGGAGCCAAAGTATTTTGTTATTGTTGTTAAGTGCCATTGAGTCAGTCCTGACTCATAGTGACCTGTTTAGAGTTTTCAAGGAACAGCTGGTGAGTTTGAACCACCAACCTTGCAATATAAACCAACCTTGTATGTTATCCAGCAGCACCACACCAGGACTCCTTGACAATATATTCCTTGACTATGACCTTGATTATATTCCACCTAAATTTAGAGATCATATTGTTAACAGATTTGACACAATGAACACTAATGATCAAAGACCAGGCAATTATAGAATGACATCAAGGAAATCATACATGAGGAAAGCAGACCATCATTAAAAAGATAGAAAAGAAATAAAACACTAAAACAAGACTCTGAAACTTTTTCTTATGGACAAAGTAGCTGAAGAAGAAGAAAGACATGAAGAAGTGAAAGAGCTGAACAGCAGATTACAAAGGGTGACTCAAGAAGACAAAGTTTAGTATTATAATGAAATGTGCAAAGACCCAGTGCAGGATCCAACCTGCATGACCAGGTCTCAGAGGCAGACAGAGAATGAAAGCGGCATGGAACTCAAGATGGTCAATCATAAGTAACTTTATTACCTACAGTACAGTTTTAAATACAATCTTTGGCAGGAAGCATATTTAGGCTCCACAACAAAGCTAAAGTTTATTATTATGTAGATAACAGTCAGGCACAAATATTTTCTTCTCATTATAACTTCTCTCCCAGCCACCTTGTCAGTGTGTTCATTCCCATAATCTTTGGCATACAAGGATTTCCTTGTGTTCTCATCAAGGCATTCGTTGGTTTGAGAACTGCCTCAGAGTGGGTTTCATACAACCCAGGGTTAGAAAATCAAAAGTAAAGGACACCATTGGCATTTTCCAAGCTGGAAGAACTGAAAAAAAAATTCTAAACCTTAAATTGTAAGTATTTTTTGGTCAGAATATTCAACTATGGAAGAAACGTCAAGAGAAGATGGAAGGGACACACAAAGTAGCTATACCAAAAAACAAAAATTCCTGATTGCTATTCAACCATTTCTGAATGTGCATACGATCTAGACTAGATGGTCCTGAAGGAAAAAAAGTACAAGTTGCTCTGAAGGCAATGGGTAGAAATGAGACTCCAGGAACTGATGAACTACCAAGTCAGATGTTTCAATAATGCTGAAGTACTCACTTATTTGTCTATGTCAAGAAGTTACATGACCAACCAAATGGAAGGTGGTCAAATGGAATGTATATAATTAATATCACAAGCAAATAAAATTATGTTGAAGATAATTTAAAAAAGGTTGCAGCAGTACATTGGCAAGGAACTGCCAGAAACTCAAGCCAGATCCATAGGAGGACATGGAATGAGAAACATCATTGTTGATGTTAAATTGTTCTTGACTGAAAGCAAGAATAGCAAAATGATGCTTTCCTGTGCTTTTGTGTCTGTGAAAATGTGTTCAACTTTGTGTATTATAACAAATTATAATTTTGCAAAGAATGGTAGTTCCAGAACATTTCACTGTGCTCGTGCAGAAGCTATACATAGACCAAGAGGTTATAGTTAAAACAGAATGAGGGAATGCTGCATGGTTTAAAATCAGGAAAGGTGTGTGTCAGTGTTATAATCTTCACCATATGTATTCAATCTGTATTCTAAACAAGTAATTCAAGAAGGTAGACAATATGAAGAAGAACACAGCATCAGAATTGGAGGAAGATTCACTGACAACCTGTTATATACAGGTGGTACAACTTTTCTAGCTGACAGTGATGAGGACATGAAGCACTTATTGATAAGGTCAATGACTACAACCTTCAGTATGGATTACATCTCAACAAAAAGAAAACAAAGAGCCTCACAACTGGACCAATAAACAACATCATGATAAATGGTGAAAAGATTGAAGTTGTCAAGGATTTCTTTATACTTTGGTTAGCAATCAACAACCATGCAAGCAGCAGTCAAGAAATCAAATGGTGCGTTGTATTGGACAAATCTGATCTCTTTAAAATATTAAAAAGCAAAGCTGTCACTTTGATGATTAAGGTGCCCCTGATCCAAGCCATGGTATTTTCTACTGCCTCATATGGATGTGAAAACCAGATAATAGATATAGATGGTTTAGGCAAAACTGAAATATTTGACTTACAGTGCTAGTGAAGAATATTGAATGCTTCATGCACTGTCAGTAGAACAAACAAATCTGTCTTGGGAGAACTATAGTTAGAAGGTTCCATCGAAATGAGGATGGCGAGACTTCATCTCACATGTTTTGGACATGTTATCAGGAGGGGCCATTTCCTGAAGAAGGACACCATGCGTGCTAAAGAAGAGGGTTCACAAGAATGCGGGTGACCTTCAACAAGTTTGATTGATATAGTGACTAGAACAATATGTTCAAACATCCCAACAATTGTGAGAACGGTGAGGAGGATGCAGTACTTGAGTTCCTGTAAGTCAGAACCAACTGAGTGGCCCCTAACAACAATGTATGTGTTTACAGAATCCATAGCCTGCCAATTTATAAAATCAGTATTCTTACAGGAATAAAAGGCAAAAAAAAATGTTTTATTTTGTTCTGTTTCTGGATAGAAACGTTTTATCTTGTGATAACTGACTCCCAATGATTTTGAGTGAGGGTTTGAAATGTTTGTTTGGCGAAAACAATGATACTGTGAAACCATTCCCTATGTTAACACACCAGTTTAAAAAAAAACACTAAGTGCCACATTCTCCCATGTTTTAAAGCTATGATAGTCTAACTTCAGAGAGAAATGTGTTTCTGGCATCCAGGATGTTGTCTAAGCCCATTCCAAAAGTAATCAGACTATTTACTTTAAATTTTGGACAAGTAGCTATGTTTGCTGTATTCTTTGAAAGGAGAACACTAGAGAAATCATCCTTTATCCTTCAAAAAATGAACAAGAAAAATATACAAAAAAAAAAAAAAAAAATTACCATGCTAGAATATTCTTGAAGTGCTATCCAATATATGCTAATCGTTATTTATGTTGTCAGAATATCCAAGAATTGATACTAAAACAATAGGACATTTGAGAAAAAATATGTTAAATGGTATGAAACTTATATTTCCCCAGGGTACCCATTCTTGGGTCAGTTGAAAAATTAGCAAAAAGTAGTCAGGACTGGGCACTGTTTTGTTCTCTTGTAGTTGGATCATTATGAATCAGAACTGACGTCACAGCCCTTAGCAGAATAGTGTCTTTTTCAGAGAGAGTGGCTCTGTAGGAGAAGCACTGGACTACTTACCACAAGGTTCAGTAGTTCGAACCCATCACTGGCTCTATATGGAAAAGATGAGACTTTCTGCTCCTGTAAAGATTTACAGCCTCAGAAACTATATATAGTAAGAACCAACTCAACGGCATTTAACATCAACAAGGCAGGACTAGGCAGTTTTTGGTTCTTTTGACATAGGGTCTTTATGAGTAGGACACAACTCCTAACAACAAAAAATGTCTTTCTCAGATTTGTACTATCTACCGCATTGTAAGATTTACAGCCCCCATCAAAGAAGAATCCATTAAAATCAGTGTACTTGGGAAATCACATGAGTGGTCATAAATGGACTTCTCTCTTCTTTCTTGAGCCATTCCTTTTAGTGAGGTTGTTTACCAGGGCTTTTGTTGGTGATAAAGTCACCTGAGAACATCTTGCTGAATTAACAACCTAAGAAAGTAGATATGAAAGTTAAGGCCATCATCTTTCTTTGATGTTGTTGTTAAGAGCTATCGAATAGGTTCCAAATCATAGTGACTTTGTTTGTATACGGTTTCCAAGGAGTGACTGGAGGGTTTGAAATGTTGATTTTGTGGTTAGAAGACCAGTGTGTATCCTAAAGCACCACACCAGGGTATCTTTGGTGGTGGTGTGCCATGGAGTCACATGAACCTGAATAGGGGTTCCAAAGCCGTAAATCTTTATGGAAGCAGAAAGCTTCATCTTTCTCCCACAGAACCTCTGGTAGTTTCGAACTGCTGACCATGAGATTAGTAGTCAAACTCGTAACCCCTATACTGCCAGAGCTCCTTAGGGTATCTTCAGTGGTCACTACATTTTCAATAGCAACTTTTCTGCTGACTGGCTATTGTTACCTTATCTCCCAGACATTCTGTTGCTTCCATACATCTCTGCTTTAGCTCCCAATATACCAAAGTCTATAAAATGCCAGTGATCATTTTCCTAGGCTCATTAATGTCCATAAGCCATTCTTTCTTTATAATCTTTTTTTATCATATGGGTAAAAGCTAACTAAGTACCCCTGAAATTTCTGTATGCTGGAGGGGAGTGAAAAATTGCTTTTTGCATTAATTAATTTCAGTATATTCTGTTCTTATCATTATGATTACAGAACATGTTGAGGGTTAGACTTTGAATCAATAATGAATCTCACTGCAAAATAGTAAATTGTGATCAGATCCACCACTCATTTCTAGCAATCAAAGCGTATAGTTTACTTGTCTGGAGTTATCGATACTTAGAGTTATTCCAAGGTAGTTTTTGTTGTTGTTAAGTGCCATCAAGTCAGTTCTGACTCATAGCAATCCTGTATAGATTTTCACAGTTCTTGTGGTTTGAACCAATCTTTAGGTTTAGTGCTTTATCCTACAATGCCACCCTTCCTAAAAATACTCCTGAGACTAAAACTACTTTGATATCAAAGCCAGTTAAAAGCATCCCAAGTAAACAGAACTGTAAAACAATACACCTTATGGATATGGATGCAAAATTTTTCAACAAAATAACAGCATACCAAATCCAACAGCATATTAAAAAGGTCATACACCATAACCAGGTGGGGTTATACCAGGAATGTTAGAGCAGCTCAACATATGAAAGTCAATCAAATGTAATCCACCCTAGTAATTAAATCAAGCAGGGGAAAACATGATCATCTCATCTGATTCAAAAAAGGCTTATAGACTTCATCAAAATTAAACACATTTGTGCATCAAGTGACTTTACCAAGAAAGTAAAAAGACAACATGCAGATGGGAGAAAATATTTGGTAATTATATATCTAATAAGGGGTTAAGATCCTTAATAACCAAAACATATAAAGAATTCCTAGAACTCAACAACAAAAAGATAAATAGTATAATTTAAAAATGGACAAAGAATTAGAATAGTTTCTTTCCAAAAAGAATATACAAGTGCCAAAAAGCTCGATGCTTGATATTATTAGTCATTGTTACTGCTGCTGTTGTCGAGTCAGCCCTTGAGTCAGTTCCAAATCATAGCAACCCTGTGTGGGATTTCCGAGGAGCAGAAGTGAAAATAAAATCACAATGAGATACACACTTCACTGCTATTAGTATTGTTATCACTAAATTAAATAACAAAGTGTTGACTGCACAGTCTCCTAGGACATTTAGATCAATTGGCATAGACAATTTTCTACATCTGGCTATGGATAGTAATGGTGGAGGTCTTAAAGTTAGTCACTGGTCATCTAAGATACAACTATTGGGGTCTCCCCATCCAGAGTAAAGAAGAATGAAGAAAATCAAGGGAATAGTTAGTCCAAAAGACCTATGCAAACCACAGCCTCCACTACCCTAAGACCAGAAGAACTACATGGTGCCCAGCTACCACTTACTAACTCCTTTATTATGGACACACAGAGATGAAGTCTCAACATCCTGCTTCAACGGAGGATTTGGGCAGCACATCTTCCAAGATAGATTTATTTGATCTTCTGGCAGTCCATGGTACTTTCAATATTCCTCTCCAACTAAGAATTCAAAAGGTTTTTTAACTTCAGATCTTTGTCGATTTCACTGTAATACTTGATTTTGTCTTCTTGAGCTGCCTTTTGAAATTTACTGTTCAGCTTTTTATTTCCTCATTTCTTCCATTCACTTTATTTCCTCTACAGTCCCAAGCAAGTTTGAGAGAATCTTCTGACATTCATTTTGGTCTTTTCTTTCTTTTCTGTCTTTTTAACGACCTTGTACTTTCTTCATGTATATGCTCTTGATGTCATGCCACAGATCTGATGGTTTTCAGTCATTAGTGTCTAATGCATTAAATATGTTCTTGTGATGGTCTCTGAATTCAGATGGGAAATAGTCAAGGTGTTATTTTAGGCATATAGATAGCATGCTATAACAGGCAGCATTGTACATGAAATGTTCTTTTTGACGATGACTGCAACACCATTCCTCTTTAATTATATGTTCTTGTAAACATATAATTTATGTTTACAGGAACATATAATTCCTATGTTCACAGCAAACCCGATGATTCTCTCATTCAAAAGGCCAATATGCCTAGGATGTGGTCCTAGCATGGCGCAGCAGGATAATGCACTGGACTGCAAGGTAGGTTTGAACCATAAGGTTGGTGTTTCAAACTCACTAACTGCTCCGCAGAAACCCTATACAGGCTCACCGTGAATTGGAACCTATTCCACAACACTTAACAACAGCAATAATAATATCGATCTTTATACATCCCATTTCATATTTAACAACTTCCAATTTTCCAAGATTCATACTTCATACATTTCATGTTATGATTACTAATAGATGTTTGTAGCTGCTTCTTCTCATTTTAAGTTATGTCCCATCAGATGTTGAAAGCTTAACTCCATTCAAGTCATATGGTCAACTCTACTTTGAGGAGGCAACTCTTCACTAGTTGTATTTTGAGTGCCTTTCCAGCCTGAGGGGCTAATCTCCCAGCACTATATCTGACAATGTTCTGCTGATGTACATGAGGTTTTTAGTAGCTAACTATTCCGAAGTAGTCTGCCTCACCTTCTTCCTAGTCTGCTTTAGACTGGAAGCTCCCATGAAACCTTCCCACCATTTGGTATTTAAATTACTGCTGACATAGCTTCCAGCAACACACCAGCCACCACAGTTGGACAAACTGACAGGTAAGGGGTAGTCATTAGCCATTAAAGAAATGCCAATGTAAACCAAAGTAGCTTCCACTTTATATACAGTACAATAGCGAAAAACAAAAAGATTATACAAATGTTTGCAAATAAGTAGAAAAATTGAACCCATTTCAATTGCTGGTGACAGTGTAAAGTAGTGAAGCTACTTTAGAAAACATTTGGCTGTTCTTCAAAAAACTGAAGGTTGAGTTACTGTTTAAGTTAACAATTCCACTCTAATACATTTACCCAAAAGAAATGAAAATATATGTCCCCATAAAAAACTTATACACAAGTATTCATAGTAGCAATTTTCTTCATATTTAAATAGAAACAACCCGTCAACTGAAGGCTAAATCAAATGTGGTATATCTACACAATACACAAGTACTCATCAATAAGAAGAAATACCACATTATGAATAAACCTTGAAAATATTCTAAGTGAAATAAATCAGTTAAAAAGACCATTTATTGCATGATTACATACATATTAAAAGTCTATAGTAGGCAAATCTCTGAAGATAAAAAATAGATTAATGAATTTCAGGCTCTGGAAGAGGTTGGGAGGAAATAGGGAGTGATTGCTAATGGGTATATGGCTTCTTCTTTGAGTGTTAAAAATAATCTGAAATTGTCATGGGAGTTGCACTAGTTTGGGAATACACTTTAAAGAAACATATAATTTTATACTTTATTTTAGTTGATTATGTGGTATGTGAATAATATCTCTACAAAGCTATTTAAAAATATCATAGGAAAATAAAGTATTGGTTAGGCTATAAAGAAGCTGGAACTCTTATTCATTACTGCTTAGATTATAAAATGGTGCAGTTACTATGAAAAGCAGTTTGAAAATTTCTCAAAAAGTTAAACAAAGAATTATCATATGACCCAATATTTTAATCCTAGAAATATACTCCTCACCTCTTGCTTGTCAGTTTGTTGTACTGTGGTGTCTTGTGTGTTGTTGTAATGCTAGAAGCCAGCCACCTGTATTTTAAATACCAACAAGGTCATCCATGGAGGACAGTTTTCATCAGAGCTGCCAGACTAAAACAGACTAGGAAGAAGGATATGCAGATTACTTCTGAATATATAGCCACTAACAATCTTATGAATAGTGGCAGATACACTACCAGAAAACGAAAACATTATGAATAGCAGACCATTGTCAGAGATAGTTGGAAGATGACCCACTCTGGTCAGAAGGCACTCACAATATAACTGAGAAAGAGTTGCCTCCTCAAAATAGAGTTGACCATAATGATGTGAGTGGAGTTAAGCTTTCAGGACCTTCATTTCCTGATAGGGTACAACTCAAAATGGGGGAAAAAGCTGCAAACATCTGTTAATAATCAGAACATGGAATGTATAAAGTACGAATCTAGAGAAATTGGAAGTTGTCAAAATGAAATGCCTTCGATATTAGGGAGCTTAAATGGATTGGCATTGGCCAAGAACATAAAACGAAGAAGAATTTCTTTGTATTCACAATTAAAAAAAAAAAAGCATTTCAAGATCTGTCTTAAAGTAAAATGCTATCTGTGATAGGATAATATCTATAAGCCTACAAGAAAGATCAGTTAATACTACTATTATACGAATACACACCAAACACCAAAGCCAAATATTAAAGCCACCACAGTACAACAAACAGACAAAGTGGTGAGGGATATATTTCTAAGATTGTAATTATTGAGTCATAGCGCTGTAGGATCAGCACTGGACTGTGAACCACAAGGTCAGCAGTTCACACCCACCAGTTACTCCTTGGAAACCCTATCCAGGGTTGCTATGAGTCAGAACCAACAAGATGGCACTTAACAACAACAACAGCAATGGTAATTCTATTTTTAATTTTTGAGAAACTTTCAAACTATTTTCTGTAATGACTGCACCATTTTACATTCTAGGCAGCAGTGAATAAAGGTTCTAGTTTCTTTATATCCTAACCAAGCTTAACAATTTCTTCAGTCTGAAATGTATCAAACATTCAATCAAGATGTACTGATAGTTAGTGGTGATTGGAATATGAAGGTTAAAAATAAAGAGGAAGCATCCTTAGTTGGAAAATATGGCTTTGGTAATAGAAATGATGCTAGAGACTGTATGATGAAATTCTGCAAGCCCAACAAGTTATTCATTGCAAATACCATTTTTCAACAATATAAAAGGCAGACATGCATATGTAGACCTTACCAAATTGAGTACACAGGAATCAAATTGACTACATCTTTGGGAAAAGACAGTGGAAAAGCTCAATATCATCAGCCAAAACAAGGCCAGTGGCAGATTGTGGAACAGACTAGCAATTGCTCACACGCAACTTCAGGCTGAAGTTCTCAAGAATAAATATGAAAAATTTGACAATAATTACTGAAAACCAGAAGAGTTGTGAGATGACATCAAGAATATCATTCAGGAAGAAAGCAAATGGTCATTAAAAAGACAGGAAGAAAAAAAAAAAAAAAACCACCAAAACGGATGTCAGAAGAGTCTGTGAAACTTGTTATTCAGCACAGAGAAGCTAAAGCAAATGGAAGAAATGAGTAGGTAAGAAGCTGAAAAGAAAAATTTAAAGGGCAGCACAAGAAGACAAAGTCGATGAAATGTGTAAAGTCCTGGGTTATAGAAACAAAAGGGAAGAAGACTCTCCGCATTTCTCAATCTGAAAGATCTGAAGAAAACAATCAAGCTTCAATTTGCAATATTGCATGGTTCCTTATTGGACTGTGAAGTACAAGGTCAGCAGTTGGAGCTCATCAGCCATTCCAGGGTAGAAAGATGAAGCTTTCTGCTCTTGAAAAGATTTGCAGCCTCGAAACCCAATACAGGGTCACTATGAGTTGGAGCTGATTCAACAACATTTATCAATAGGCAAATGTTGAATGACGCAAAGTCACCGTACCAAAAGAATATGGTCACTTTTCAACCAATTCAGGAAGTGACATATGATGAAGAGAAAATAATACTGAATGAAGAAGTCCAAGCTTACTGAACATATTGGTAAAAAACAAGGCTGTATGAATTGACGGAATAAAAATTGTAATCTTTCAACAAATATGCAGCACTGAAGGCCCTCCACTCATCTATACTAAGAAATTTGGAAGACAACTACCTGATTAGAAGAGATACATATTTGTGCCCATTCCAAAAAGTGGTGACCCAGCAGAATCTAAGTCTTCAAAAAATAATATTTTCAAATGCAAGTAAAATTTAGCTGAAGATAATTCTAAAGTAATTGCAATAGTACATTGCAGAAATTCCAGCAGGATTCTGAAGAGATATCATTACTGATATTAGATGGATCTTAGCTGAAAGCAGAAAAATGTTTACTTGTGTTTGATTGACTATGCAAAGGCTTCCCACTGTGTAGAACATGACAAACTATGGATAATGTTGCAAAGAAAGGGAATTCCAGAAAAATTGTGGCCATGAGGAACCTATATTTATACCAAGAGGCAGTTGCTAGAACAGAACAAAGGGATACTGAATGGTTTAAAATCAGGATATTTGTTTGCCAGGGTTGTATCCTTTCACTGTGCTTACTCACTCTGTTTGCTTAGCAAATATACAGAGAAGCTGTATTATATAAAGAAAAACGTGGCATCAGGATTAGAGGAAAACTCATTAACAACCTGCAATATACAGATGACACAACTTTGCTCACTAGAAACAAAGATGACTTGAAATACTTACTGATGGAAATGGAAGACTACAGCCTTCAGTACAGATTGCACCTCAATGTAAAGAAAACAAAAAACTTCAGAGTTGGACCAATAACTTAACATGATAAACGGAGAAGAGATTAAAGTTGTCAAATATTTCATTTTGCGTGGTTCCATAATCAACAAGTAGTTAAGATATCAAAGACATATTAAATTAGGCAAATCTGCTGCTCAAGACCTCTTTTAAAGTATCTAAGAGCAAAGATGTCAGCTTGAGGACTAAGGTGTGCCTAACTAAAGTCATTTCGATCGCATCATAGGCATGTGAGAGTTGGACAATGAATAAGGAAGATCAGAGAAGAATCAATGCATTTGAAGTATTGTTGTGTACAAGAATATAAAAAATGCATGGAGTGCCAGAGAACAAACAAGACTGTCTTGGAAGAATTACAGCCAGAATGCTCCTTAAAAGCCAGGATGGTCAAACGTAGTATCTCATACTTCAGGCATATTATCAGGATCGAGGTGGAGGCTCAGAGAAAAAGAGGAAGACCCCCAGTGAGGTGGAATGGCCAAGTGGCAGCATCTATGGACTCCAGCGTGGTAACAGTAGTGAGACTGGCTCAGGATCGGGCAGTGTTTCGTTCTTCTGTGCATAAGGTTGCTATGAGTCGGTACCGACTCGATGGCACCTAACAACAACAACAACAACAACTAGACCCTGATAACCATTGAAAAAGAGGAAACCCCCCAACCAGATGGATTGAAACAGTGGCAGCAGCAATGGGCTCAAACATAAAAACAATTGTGAGGATGGCACAGGATTGTTATTGCTGTTGTTGTTGGTAGGTGTTTTATTCTATTATGCACACTGAATCAGAACCAACTCAACAACACCTAACAACAACATGGTGTGGATAAATCTTTAAAGCACAACTTTATATGTGAAAAAAACCCAGATACAGAAGAACAAATGTTGTTATTGTTGCTCAGTGATGGAGAGTCAGTTCCGACTCATAGTGACCCTATATAGGGTTTCCTAGGAGTGGCTGGTGAGCTTGAACTCTCAACCTTGTGGTTCAAACCGATCTTGCAGTCCAGTGCATTAACCCACAGTGCCACAGCAGGACTCCAAAAAATATTGTATGATCCCATTAATATAAAATATCTAAAATAAACAAATGCATAGGGACAGAAAGCAGATTAGTGTTTACTAGCACTAAGGGGAAGAAGGAATGGAGAA
>NW_006408532.1:18665782-18703992 GCF_000296735.1 Chrysochloris asiatica | reverse complement strand
TGTGTGTGTGTGTATATATTGTTGTTAACTACCGTGGAGTCGGTTCTGACTCATAGTGACCCTGTACAGGGTTTTGAGGCTGTAAATCTTTATGGGAGTAGAAAGCTTTATCTTTCTCCCGCGAACAACTGGTAGTCTGGTAGTTTCCAACTGCTGATCTTGAGATTACTATGCTACCAGAGCTTATATATATATATATATATATACAGTTAAAAAGATCTTGATGGGTCAAGAATGAATTATCCTCCAGATACATCCAAACATGTCTGAATATTAGTGCATTTTAGGTTGAGTTTAGACTCAACATAGAATTCTTAAAACAATTATAACCCAGAGCATTGTAGAGAATATTGTAACTGTAACAAAAATTGACCAAGAGTTCCTATAAAAAAAAAAAAAAAAAAAAGCTGAAACTGAAAGGGAACCTCCTAAAATCATCAGAAAAGATGATTCCTTACATGAGTATATTTTTCATGTAATGAATAAGAATTAAGCATAAACATATTTAATGTTACAAGAGACATTGTCATTCACAAGTAATAGGTTTTTAAATATATGCACAAACTAAAAATGAATCATAAAAATCTAGCCATTTTAACAACTGACCAAGTTTTATTTTTAATCGCTGTCCTCTTTTTATCCAAATGAAAAAACAATATCCATTTCACATATCCAGTACAGCACACTAGATAACCTGAAAATCTTCCTTATAAAGGACAACTGAAAATGTAAACAAAATTATAATAAGTAACTATCAAATGCACACTTGGCTCAAAAGAAAACAAGAGAAATCTCCAGAAGCCAAAAAAACAAGGAGGAAACTAAAACTTGGGAGCTGAACAAACTGTTCTTGCCCTTGAGAATTTTCTGCTTTGATAGTCAAATGGTTTAATAGCCAAGTAAGGAGAGCAATCAAGGCCACATGAAGAAAACTGTAGGACTCAGACCCCACAACTTAGAATAGTTTTTTGCTCACTAAAGAATGTAAAAGAAAAATATATACATGTCCTCTGAATCACTGGAATTGGGAGGCAACAGCATGATGCCCTATGATCACAGATCTTTAGCCTGAACTCTGGGTGGAGGGAAATAACAGACTGCTCCTCTCGTGAGATTTCATAAACACAGGCTCATACTATTGTCCGTGTTAACTAATGGAGTTCCTGTATTTAGGCTTGAAATTGCAGCCTCTTCCAAGATAATGGAAGAACTATCAGATAGATAAAAAGAACAAAACATGCCTTTTTTCCCTAGAGCACGAAAGGAGCATATATAATTTTATGCTTTAAACTTAGTTCTGGTAAAGTGAATTGAGAATATTCCAAAAAATATTGTAAATACGATTCAACTTCACTGTGGAGATTTGTATAAAATTATATAATCCTGCTCTGTTTCCTAATATATTTTTGAAAGTGTCATTTATATAAATGAGCCTTTTGAGACATTCAGATTTTGAATATTGTCACAGTGTTTTATAAAATGTATCTATCTCCCAAAATAAACATATTTGTTCTAAGTAATGGTTTTTAAATTGAGAAATTACATTGAAGTTTCATTGTTAGTCCAGAAGAACTTTAGATTCCCTCCCTTATTATGTATGTGTAATATACCTATGGTTTGATAAACTATAATTTAATAATATTGATTTTATTTAAATTAACAAACAACACTATACAAGATAACTATTTTTAAAAGAATCATCAGAGTCTAGAAATATGAAAACCCCAGATACTTCAAACAATAGACTACTAACAGCTGGAAAGGAGTATTAAACTGCAATGTAGATTTGAACAAATTCTATAGGATACAATATAGAAATATAAAGAAATGGGAATTATGAAATATATATTTGAAAATATAGAGGTGTACAAATTCAATCTAATAGGTGATCTAGAAAGATATTCAAAGAAATTATGACTGAAAAATCTCTAGAATGAATAAAACCAAGAAATCTAAATTTACTGATTAAAATGAATCGCCCAAAAGGATGAAAAGATAATATGCATTATACATACTATAGTAAAATAAGAATGGTGCTGTGGAGTTGGTTCCGACTCATAGCGACACTGTATAGGGTTTCCAAGGCTGTAAATCTTTAAGGGAGCAAAAAATCTCATCTCTCTCCTGCTGAACGGCTGGTAGTTTCAAACTGCTGTCCTTGAGATTAGCAGGACTTTTAACCACTGAGCTAACAGAACTCCTTAAAAATAAGAATATCGTTTGCTTTTTTAAATAAATAAAAAAAGCAAAAAGAGAGGAGAGTACTTCTTATTCTCGTAATGGCAGAATAAGTAATTTGGAACAAACCCTCCATAAAAGAACATACATTATTTAAAATAAATATCTTGAAGACATACAATTGCTACAGATAATAAAGCACTATCATGTCAGATTCTAGAGTATGATAGAGACCCTGAGACGGAAGCCAAATGTCTGGGCTACTTTTTCCCTCAGGATATTTTGTGACTTCAGAACATATACCAAGTGTTGGAGAAGAATATTAAATGAATATTAAAGAAAAATATTACCATGGACTATCAGAAAAAAAAAAAAAATCTGTATTGAAAAAAGTACAAGAATGCTCCTTAGAAGCCACAATGACTAGACTTGGTCCCTCTTACTTTGGACATATCATCAGGAGGGACGAGTTCCTGGAGAAGACTATAATGCTTATTAAAGTGGAGGGAGGGGAGTCCTGGCGTGGCACTGTGGGTTAATGGGTTAATGTGCTGGACAGCAAAGTTGGTTTGAACCTCAAAGTCGGTGGTTCAAGCTCACCAGCCATTCCTCGGAAACCCTACACAGGCTCACTATGGGTCAGAACTAGCTTGATGGCAATTAACACAAACACACACACAAAAGTGGAGGGACAGCCAAAAAGAGGGAGATTCCCCTATGAAATAGATGGATACAGAAGCAGCAACAGGGTAGCAGCAATCGTGAGGATGGCACAGGATCAGACAGTGTTTGATTCTGTTGTGGTCCCTAGGGTCAAACTGACTGGACAGCACCTAACAATAACAACTTGAACCTCTGAGAGACTGTATCACACATTTGACAACTCCATGATATTTAGCCCAGGGCATGCAGATATCTTCATAAGCTATGAAGATGATCTTTTACATTGATCATGGAATGCTATGACCCATAGTGGTTCAGGAAAGCTGGAGATACCAGAAGCTTAACAGAAACCAATATATATACTCTTCAGAGGAACTTGACATCACCATGTTGTTCTTGTTGTGTGCCATTGAGCTGGTTCCAACTCATATCAACTTTGTATAGGTTTTCTGAGGCTGTAAATTGTTGTAAGAGCAGGAAGTCTCCTCTTTCTCCCACAGAGCATCTGCTTGATTTGAAATGCTGAACTTGCATGACCCACTACACAGCCAGAGCTTTTTAATGTCACTATAAGCCTGTAATTATTTCTACAAACTTCTTGTTTCATTCATTGCTTTGCACATCCATCATCTATCAGAGTCTAAAGTAGAAAAGACAGTGAGAATAAAATCAGGAAGAAAGAACAGACAATAAGCAGAGGATTGCTATGGCTTATGTGATTGAAATGATCAGACACAAATGTTACAAATATTTATATTTAAAAGGCAAAACTGAAAATTTCAAGAGATTTGGAAAGTATTATTAAAAAAAATTTTTTTAGAAGGAAAAATTATATCTATTAAGACCTGCTAGAATTAATTATTAAACAACCATTTAGACAGCAGAAGGAAGAGTTAGTAAATTAGTTAGGGTAAAAGAAAATTTCCATAATAGAGCAGAAGGAAATGAACAATGACAAATAGAAAAGAGTGTAAGTGACTAGAGGACTTAGTGCCAAAGTTTAGCAAGACAAAATTGGTTTCCCAAAATGAAAGAAAAGAAAATGCAAGTACAATCTACAGACTTTTTCAAATGGATGAAAATAATAAAGTCTCAGATTCAAGAAGCCCAGTGAACCTCATAGAAACATCTTAATAAAGTTGAAGGGGAAAGTGCGGGGGAAGACAGAACAATTTTCAGTAAATTTCTTTCCCAGACAACTGGTAGATTGAAAGCTGATGGGACAGCAGAAGCAAGAGAAACTAAATGATACTGGAATGGTGTCTGTAACGTGCTAAAATAAACTAACTGCCAACATAGGTTTTTTTACCCAGACAAAATATCCTATAAGAATGAAGGTAGAAGCTTCAATGAGTGGTTTCTAACCTCTCTGGACAGGACTGGTGAAAGGAGATGGGGATAAGACTCTTGTGGTTCAATAGTGAATAACTGCTGTCAGGGCTGACTGTGAGTGTTGCAAATATAAAGGTAGATGTTTTGTAACCAAAGGAGGGGAGTTGTTGATCTTGCAGTCCAAGAGCAGAGGACCCTGGGACCATCAAGGGAAAAGAGCGGAGTGGGACCCTACCCAGAGAAGCAGTGATGCCAGAGATAGAAGCAGAGACTATGACATTGAGAGATGGAGCAGCTGGCAACTCTGGGCTCAGGGAGGGATAGGGTCTGTGTTTTGCGGGCTTGTGGGTGTAACCTTTGATTGTTTGAATGGTTATATATTCCTGAGTGCTTTGGTGTACAACCAAAAAATAAAAAACAGAGGGAATGGAAGCAAAAGAATGATGATGCAGGAGGGATTGTGATTATTGCAATGAAATGAAATATTATAGGATGAATATAAAGCTGATGTTTTCTCATGTAAACTATCACACAATTCACAATAAAAACTTAAATAAAAAAAAAAAGAATGAAGGTAAAATAAATATATCTTTAGACAAAACCAAAATCCTGATGTAATTCATCACCAGCAAACTCTTGGTATAAGAGATATTAAAGAATATTATTCAGGTGAAAGAAAAAGTAATCCAGATATATATTTGAAGACACAAGAATAAATAAAGATATGATTGTCACAATTGTAATGGTAGATATTTTTAACATAAAGGGGGTAGTAGTTAATCTTATATTCCAGGAACCCTAGGACCATCAAGAGAGAAGAGCATGAGTGGAACTTGGAACCCCAACCAGAGAAGCAGTGACATCAGAGATGGAGGCAAGGGTGACAACATGGAGAGATAGAGCAGCTGAGGACTCTAGACTCATGGAAAGAGAAAGGCTGTGTGCTGGCAGCCAGGAGGCTGGCTGGCAGAATGTGTCCTCCGGTTGTTTAATGATTATGTATTCCTGAGTGTTTTTGTGTATATCCGCTTCCCCCCCAAATGAGGAGGAAAGAAACAGAGGAAACAGAAGCAAATACTGTTAAATGATAATGCATGGAGGGGATTGTAATCATTGCAATCAAACAGAATACGATAGGATGAGTACAAAAGCAATGTTCTCCCATGTAAACTATCACTCAATTCACAATAAAAACTGGGGGGAAAAAAAGAATAAATAAAGAGTAATGGCTCACCCATACAGATAAGTAATATAGCCAAGGATCCAGCACTGTTGAGCCTTGAAAACATTTTGCTAAATGAAAAAAGCTCAGTCTCAAGGGACAAATAATGTATGATTCCACTTCTATGAATTATCTAGAATAGGCAAGTGTATCTAGATTGAAGTTTATTAGTGTTTACTAAGGGAGGAAAGTATGAGGGAGGGGAAGAAGGGACTCAGTGCTAAAGGAGCAATGAGAAATGGATAATGGTGGTGGATCAATAACATGGTAAATACAATGTCAGTTAATGGTACACATTAGCAATATTGAAAAATGACAAATGCTTTGTTACATATATATTTACAATATGTTTTTTAAAAAAGAATAATGGAAAAGGAAAATATGAGTCAATAAATCTAGATGAGTTGTTTCAGAATGAATGTTGTTCACTGTAGTCGAGTCTACTCTGACTCATAGTGACCATATGCACAACAGAACAAAACACTGCCTGATCCAACATTAAAAGTATAAAGTCTGATTATATTTAAAATCCATGTTCAAGATCTTTTTTAATGTTCTCATGACATTTTACAAGATAACAATTTTAAAAAGAAATCATCAAAGTCTAGAAATAAGTAAAACCCAGATACTTCAGACTCTGTGGCACTTAATAGTGGCCCTGAAAAGCAGCCCTGAATTCCCAAGGAGTGGCTGATGGACGCGAACCACCAACTTTACAGTTCAAATTGACCATGCAGTCCAGAGACCATCCTATAGTGCCACACCAGGGTTTCTGAGGAGCAGCTGGTGGGTCTGAACCACCAACCTTGTGTTAGCAGTTCAGTTCTTATTCCACAGTGTCAACACAGGACTCTAATGTTTATATATAACTGGTTAAAAATTTTTTAAAATGTTTAAATGAAAATAAAAGAACAGATATCTGTTTCCTACTTGCAGCAACCATGTTTCTTTGTATGCTTTACTATATCTGCTGGTGTGTCCCGTTTTCATTTTAATTAAACCTCTTCAGGAAAATTAAAGATAAGACAATAATTAATTGTATGGGGTCAGGATTATCCTGATAATAAAACCAGAAGAACAAATTTTAAGAAAATAAAATTGAAGACTTAGATTCTCTATGTGTGTAAATAGTAATGTTTACCAAAATTTTAGCAATCAATCTAAAAGGTTGCTTTTTCATGATAAAGTGGAATTAATTAGGTTGAGGAAGTTCCTTTCTATTTTTAATTTGATGTGTGTGCTTTTTTGTTTTGTTTTGTTGCTTTTTAATCAGCTGCGGATACTGGATTTTATCAAATGCTTTTTTCTCATGTATTTAGATAATCCTGTGGTGAACTGTATATTAATCAATTGTCAAATATTACACCAGCTTGGTCATGAAATAGTAATATTTTAGATTTGATTGATACAATTTTGATACATAAATGGACAATGTCCAATAAATTTGCGTGAACCTTGAGGTCAAGTGCTTATCCTACAGTACCACACCAGAAAAATTTATAGCTAACATCATCACAGTAAAAAAAATTGAAGACTCTTTCATCAGGTCAGAAACAAAACAAGGATTTTTGCTTTCAAAACCTCTACTAAACATTATATCCTAAATTCTAAATGTGAAATCAGCGAGAGAAAAAATGAAAGACATTCAGAGTGGAAAGAAGTGAAATATGATCATCCATGTAGAAGATCTAATGGATTCTGCTAAAAAGATACTAATTTAATAAGTGAATTTGGAAAGATTTCAAAATACAACATCAATAAGCAAAAAAATCAATTACATGTATACACTACCAAAAAACAGTTGTGGTTGGTAGTTATGTACTGTGGAGTTGGTTCCAATTCATAGCGACCTGTACAGGGTTTCCAAGGCTATAAATCTTTACAGGAGCAGAAAGCCTCATCTTTCTCCCATGGAGACCTTGCGGTTCACAGCCCGATTCGTAACCACTACACTACCAGACCTCCTAGCAACAAACAATAGAAATTGAAAATAAAAGATAACATTTACAATTGCATAGAAATGTATGAAATATGAATAAATCTAACAAAAAGATGGGAAAAATATATACAGTGAAAACTTCAAGATGTTACTGTGAAGACTCAAAGAAAATATAAAAGGATTGATATGGAAGTATACCATATTCATGGATCAGAAGACTTAATATTATTAAGATGCCACTTCCACTCAAGTTGATCAATGTTGTTATTAGTTGTCATTGAGTCCATTCTGACTCACGGTGACTCCATGAGTCTGGAGAAGACTTCTTCCATAGACTTCTTCCATAGGGTTTTCAGACTGGCCTTTCTGAAATAATTGCTGAACCAGTCTTCCAAGGCACTTGTAGGCAGATTTTGATCATCAAACTTTGTAATGAGTAGTCAGGTACTTAACTGTTTACACCACCTTCAATGTTGTTGTTAAGTGCCATTCAGTCATAATGACCTTGTAAGGGTTTCCAAGGAGTGGGTGGTAGGTTTGAGTCAATGACCTTGTAGTGAGCAGTCCAATGTTTATCATACAGTGCTACACCAGGACATCTCACACCACTTAGAGACTACAAAACTAGAGTTTAAATTCCAACAGATTTTCTTATGGAACTAGGCAAACTGATTCTCAAATTTACAGGGAAATATTAAGACAAAAGGAGCTCTGGTAGCATAGTTGATGCAAATTGGGCTGCTAACTACAAAGTCAGTGGTTCAAAACTACCAGCTGTTCAGCAGGAGAAAGATGAGGATTTCTGCTCTCATATAGATTTACAGCCTCAGAAACACTATGCAGGGTCACTATGAGTCGTAACCAACTCCACAGCACACCACCACCACCAGAACAGGCAAAACAACAATGAAAAAGAAGAACAAATTTGAAGGAGTAACAAAACCTAAGAAGCTCTGGTAGCGTAGTGGTTACGAATTGGGCTGCCAACCACAGGGTCAGCAGTTCAAAACTACCAGCTGTTCTGCAGGAGAAAGATGAGACTTTCTGCTCCGTAAAGATTCACAGCTTCGGAAACCCTGTACAAGGTTGCTATGAGTTGGAACCGACTCCTCGGCACATAACCACCACCAAAACTTAACTTCAAGGCTTATTATGTTGTTGTTGTTATGTGCCGTCGAGTCGATTCCGACCCATAGCGACCCTGTACAGAGTTTCTGAGGAGTGACAATAGTTATGACAGTGTGGTATTGGTGTAAGAGATGAAGAACTCGAGAGCTTGGCTGTCACAGCTGCCTGAGCCTGAAAGCTGAGAACTGAGCCACAGAGGATTATTCTCCAGTTAGAAACCTAATGGAACGTGCCCTGCTGGATTGCAGACCTACTCTGAACCAGTGATCCTTTCATTCCTTCCATTCTCTCCTTTCCAAAATGGGAATGTCTGTCCAATCACTGTATTTTGTAAGCAGATAACTTGTTTTTTACTTTCACAGGCATAGAGATGGAGAGGGATTTTGCTCCAAGATGGATCACACCCAAAGACTCATTCATGCTTTATCTTGAGTAATTATTTTGAGTTTTCTATCATGGGATGCCAATCCTAATACTAACAGATATAAGGACAAACAGAAAGCACAAACTACATCAATAACCACAATAGATACAAATAGATATACATGTGTTAAATACACAATTTAAAGGAATAGATTTGATTTTAAAATACTCCAGATAGATACTCTTCAGTAGTCCCTCGACTACTAGATAAAAGGTTGGTGGTTAGAAGCTACCCAGAGGCACCTCAGAAGAAGGCTTGTGATCTGCTTCTGAAAGATCACAGCCTGAAAGCTATGGAGCAGTTTTACTCTGCACGTGGGTGGCTATGAGTCTGACAACCTCTAACAACACTATAGACTCTTTAAATCTCAGACCTCAAACGTCAGTACACTGGAAAGTTGAAAGTAAAATTTGGTTTAGTGCATAAAATTAATAGCTTTACATAAAGAAAGTGAAGAATCAAAGATGTCTGCAGCTTGATTGATGGTGTTTTGTCAGGCTAAAACAAAAATCATATTAAGCCAGTGTTGTTGTTGTTAAGTGCCATCAAGTCAGTTTAGAGTCATATCAACCCTGTATAAGATTTCTGAGGAGTGGCTGGTGGGTTTGAACCGCTGACCTTATGATTAACAGACCAGTGTTTATCCTTCAGAGCCACACCAGGACACTAAGCCAAAGTTAGAAATTGATTAAAGTTTTGTTTAATTAATTGATCAATATTGTTGTTATGTGCCATGAGCCAAATTACAACCCTGGATAGACGTTGGTTACGAATCAGGCTGTGAACCTCAACGTCAGCAGTTCGAAACTACCAGCTATTCCACAGGATAAAGATGAGGCTCCTATAAAGATTTACAGCCTCAGAAACCCTGTGCAGAGTCTCTATGAGACAGAACCAACTCCATGGCACATAACCTACACCATAGAGGTTCTAAAGAGTGGCTGATGGGTTTGAACCACCAACCTTGCAGTTAGCAGTCCAGCATTTGCCCTACAGTGCCACACCAGGACAATTTGAAAATTATGGTAACATTTCAACTAGTGAATGAAAAGTGTCCTGAAGATTAGAAGAATTTTCAAAATTCCTATACCTTATATTATCAACATTGGCATAGAAATGAAATCCAGAATGGTGTTTATTTATGTAAAAATTTACCCTAGAACACATCTTCCAGTCTGACCCTGGAATTCATAGTTCCCAAAACTGAATTCTTCAAAAGAGCACAATGTTTAAGACTATTGTTTGATTTATAGTTTCTTCAGTGGCCAAGGTTCAAAAGGACATTAAAGCATGAATGGCCTGGGTGGATCACCCCATCTCAGTGGATCCCAGAAGCACGAAATACTGGGCCTACCCCAGAGTTTCTGATTCAGTAGATCTAAGATGTGTTCTAAGCATTTCTAAAAGATTTTCCAGTGATGTAGCTTTACTAATTAAAAATTCTGAGAATGTCTGCTACTCAGCCACAGCTGACTGCACTATGAGGAAATGGATCTCAGAGCTGCTTCAGTGATTATGAAAGCTGACTACATATTAGAATTGCCTGGGGCACTTTAAAAGAATGTTATTTTTGTTAGGTGCCTTCAAGATGGTTCTAGCTCATAAAGACCGTATGTTCAATAGAACAAAACACTGTCCCATCCTGGGCCAGCCTCACAATCTTTGATATGCTTAAGCACATTGCTTCAACCACTGTGCCAATCTATCTTGTTGAGGGTCTCCCTTTTTTTCCACAGACCCACTTTCTGTATGCTGTCCTTCTCCAGGGACTGGTCTCTCCTGATACCATGTCCAAAGTGTATGAGACAAAGTCTTGCCATCCTTATATCTAAGGAACATATGAGTGTACTTCCTCCAAGAAAATATTGCTCATTCAAGGTGTATTAAATAATCTTCTCTAATGTCATAATTCTTTGGTATCAGTTCTTCTTCAGGCTTCCTTATGTATTGATCAATTTTCATATGCGTATTAGCCAATTGAAAATATTATAGCTTGGGTCAGCTGCACCTTAGCTCTCAAAAGTGTTATCTTGGCTGGTAAACACTTTGAAGAAAGTCTTTTGCAGCAGATTTGTATTGTTTGATATCTTGACTGCTGCTTTTATGGGCATATTATGGATTCAAGTAAAAGGATTTCCTCAGCAATGTCAGTATTATCTCTATTTTTCATGATGTTGCTTGTTGGTCCAGTTATGAGGATTTTTCTTTTCTTGATATTGAGGTGTAATTCATATTAAAGGCTGCAGATTTTGATCTTAACCAGTAAGTGCTTCACATTCTCTTGTGTTTAGCAAACCAAGTTGTGTCACCTGTACATCTCTGGTTGCCAATGAGTTTTCCTCCAACCCTGATGCTGGGTTCTTTATCATACAGGGCAATTTCTCCAATTATTTGCTCAGCATACAAATTGAATGGATACACCCCTGATTCGCATCTTTAAAATAGAGTGCAGCCCTCAAACTGCTCCTGTTGAATCAGAATCTCTGTTTCGTTCCTTTTTGAATGTCCCAGATGATTACAATATGCAGACTGACAAAAAACACTCTTTTGATCATAAGAAATTTATGCTGTTAAAATCTGGATTTTTATACAAATTTTTATGATATTGCAGAGTCTACATAAAACAAATATTGACTCCCAAGTTTGCAAATCAAGGTAGATGTGTAAGTGTGACAGTGTAGACACACAATTGCTATTGTTGATAGTTGTCATTGATCACTGATTCCAACTCATGACAATTCAGTGGGCAGAATACAACTTAATGATCTGTACGATATCACCAGGCACCAGGCATGTCTTCCAAAGCATGTGTGGGTATGGTTGAACTGTCAGCCTTTAGGCTAGGATCAAATATATAAAAAAATGGACAATGTATAAATATCTCAAGGTAGTTCACAAGTACGTTGCCTTATAGATGTTCTCGTTAGTGTCATGAATGTTTCTCCACTTTAAGGAAACAAAATCGAAATCATAGACAGTGTATCTTGAGTGCTATTTCTGAAAGATTATTTCAAACACCAAGCAGCAGATTCAGTCTCAAGAAATAGCCTTGGTACTTAGGGTTTAGCAAAAACGATATTTAGATTAAAATAATTATCTTTGTTGAGTAATTATATGTCGTCAACTTGGTTCTGGTGGATTTGAACTGTTGACCTTGTCATTTAAACCAATCTTGCTGTCTAGTTCTTATCCTATAGCACCACATCAGGAAAATGCTTTGGTCTCCAAGAGGCAGTTATTCTAATAGAACAAGATACTATGTGGTTTTCAATAAAAAATAGTGTGAGATTTAAAATCAGGAAACTCAGATCCTTTCACTATATTTACTAATCTGTATGATGATCAAATAATCCCAGAAACAAGATTATATGAAGAAGAATGGGGCATCAGGATTGGAGGAAGACTCATTAACAATTTGCAATATGCAGATGACACAAACTTGCTAGCTGAAAGCCAAGAGAACTTGAAGCAATTACTTCATGTTGTTGTTGTTAAATGCCATTGAGTAGGTTCTGACTCACTGCTACTCTGTATAGGGTTTCCAAGAAGAGGCTGGTAAATTTGAACCACGGACATCGTGGTTCAAACTGACATTGCAATCAAGTGCTTATCCTACAGTGACACACCAGGACTCTTAAGGATCAAATAATATGGTCTTCAGTATGCATTAAACCTCAACATAAGGAAAACAAAATCCTCACAAATGAGCAAATAAGTAACTTCATGATAAATGGAGAAAAGATTGAAGTTGTCAAAAATATCACTTAACTTGGATCTACAATCAATGCCCATAGAAGCAGCTGTAAAGAAAGAAAACAATGAATTACGCTGAGCAAATCTGCTGCAAAAGACCTCTTTAAAGTATTAAAAATCAAAGATGTCACTTTGAAGACTAAAGTATATCTGACCCAAGCCTCATATACATGTGAGAGCTGAACAAAGAAAAAGGAAGATCGTAGAAGAATGGATGCATTTGAATTATGGTGTTCAAAAAGAATATTGAAAATACTATATAGACTGCTAGAAGAACAAACAAATTTATCTTGGAAAAAGATATGATCCTTAGAAGCGAGAATAGTCAGACTTTATCTCTTGTACTTTGGACATGTTATTAGGAGGGACCAGTCCCAGAAGAAGGACATCTTGCTTGGTAAAGTAGAAGTTCATGACAAAAAGAAGAAGCCTGCCAATGAGATGGATTGGCAGAGTAACTGCAAAAAAAAAAAAAAATGAGTTTAAATTATTCTCAAGATGGTGCAGGAACATGCAGTGTTTTCTTAGGTTGTACATGTTGTTGTTTGTTGCCATCAAGTCAGTACCGACTCATAACGACCCTATGTACAACACAATGAAATACTGCCTGGTCCTGCACCAGCTTCACAATTGTTGCTGCGTTTGAACCCATTGCTGCATCCACTGTCCCAGTCCATGTCGTTGGGGGTCTTCCTCTTTGTCTCTGACCCTACACTTTACCAAATATGATATCCTTCTCCAGGAATTGGTCCCTCCTGATAATATGTCTGAAGTATGAGAGACGAATTCTGGCCATCCTGACTTGAAAGGAACATTCTGGCTGTACTTCTTTCAACACAGATTTGTTTGTTCTTTTGGCAATCCGTGGTACTTCTAATGTTTTCCTCCAACACCATAACTCAAATGCATCAATTCTTCAATGGTCTTCCTTATTCACTGTCCAACTTTCACATGTATATGAGGTTACTGAAAACACCATGGCTTGAGTCAGGTGTATTTTAACCCTCAAATTGACATATTTGCTCTTTAACACTTTAAAGAGGTCTTGTGCAGTAGATTTATCCAATGCAGTATGTTGTTAGATTTCTTGACTGCTGCTTCCTTGAGTGTTGATGGTTTATCTGAGCAAAATGGATTTTTTGAAAACTTCATTCTTTTCTCCATGTATCAAGATGCTATTTATTGGTTGAGTGGTAAGGATTTTTGTTTTCTTTGCACTGAGGTACAACACACACTGAAGGCTGTGGTCTTTGATCTTCATCAGTAGGTATTTTAAGTTCCTTTCGCTTTCTTAAAGCATGGTTGTATCATCTGCACATTGCAGGTTGTTAATAAGTCTTCCTCCAATGCTGATGCCACATTATTCTTCATACAATCTAGCTTCTTGGATTGTGATCAGCATACAAATTGAGTAAGTATGGTGAAAGAATACAACCCTGGAGCACACCTTTCCAGTTTTAAACTATTGGGTGTTCCCTTATTCTGTTCAAACAACTGCCTCTTGTTCTGTGTACAGGTTCCTCATGAGCACAATTAAGTGTTCTGGAATACTAATTCTTCACATTGGTGTCCAGAGATTGTCATCATACACACAATGAAAGCCTTTGTGTAGTCAATAAAGCACAGGTAAACATCTTTCTGATTTTCTCTGCTTTCAGCCAAGATGCATCTGACATCAGCAATGATATCCCACATTCCAAGTCCTTGTCTGAATCCAGTGTGAACCTCTGGAAGTTCTCTTTCAATGTATAGTTACAGCCAGTTTTTAAATTATCTTTAACAAAACTTTACTTGCATGTTATAGTAATGATATTGTCTGATGAATTCATCATTCTGTCAGCTCACCTCTCTTTGGAATAGACACAAATATGGATTTCTTCCAATCAGTTGGCCAGGTGGTTGGCTTACAAACTTCTTGACATAGAGAGTGTCTCCAGTGCTGCATCAGTTTGTTGAAAGATTTCCATTTGTATTCCATCAATTCCCGGTGCCTTGTTCTTTGGCAATGTCTTCAATGCACCTTGGACTTGTGGACTTGTTTTCATTTTTTTCAGCTTCGGTCTGAACTTGCAAATGAACAATTGATGGTCTGTTCTACAGTCTGCCCCTGGCCTTGTTTTGGCTGATGATATGGAACTTTTCCACCATCTCTTTCCACAGATGTAGCCAATTTGACTTCTGTGTATTCCATCTGGTGAGGTACCAGAATTTTTTTTCTTTTTTAGTAATAGTTTGCTTACAAGGGATCTCTTCACTTTCCAGATAAAGTTGGTGATTGGTTTTTCCATCTCTTAAAGGAAAGATGCTGGAACCTGAATTGGGATTGCTTTTTATTTATAGATGTCTATGGGAAATGTTGACAACCAAGCACAGTTTCTCTCATAATATACAAGATTCAGTTTTTTCAAAGCATTAAAACTCAAATAAGCAGAAGAGTGATATAGTATCTCTATGAAAAGCAAAGGATTATATCCATTGTTGGGTTAAAGATCAGACAGACTAATCCAGCCATGCTTGTTGTTGTTGTCAGGTGCCATTGAGTCGGAACCGACTCATAGCGACCCCATGCACAGCAGAACGAAACAATGTCCAATCCTGGGCCAACCTCACTACTGCTGCACACTTGAGTCCATCAATGATGCCACCTGGCCAATCCATCTCGTTAGGGGTCTTCCTCTTTTTCTCCGACCATCCATCTTACCCAGCATGACATCCTTCTCCAGCGACTGTTTCCTCCGGACAATATGTCCAAAGTATGAGAGACAAAGCTTAGTCATCCTGGCCTCCAAGGAGCACTCTGGCTGCACTTCTTCCAAAACAGATCTATTGGTTCTTTTGGCAGTCCATGGCACTTTCAGTATTCTCCTCCAACACCAAAACTCAAAGGCATCAATTCTTCTACGATCTTCCTTATTCACTGTCCAACTTTCGTGTCCATATGAGGCTACTGAAAACACCAGGGCCTGGGTCAGGCGCACCTTAGTCCTCAAGCTGACATCTCTGCTCTTCAATATGTTAAAAAGTTCCTGTGCAGCAGATTTGCCTAATGCAATACGTCGTCTGATCTCTTGACTGCTGCTTCCACAAGTGTTGATAATTGATCCAAGAAGAATGAAGTCCTTGACAACTTCAATCTTTTCTCCATTGATAAGAATGTTAAGCCATGCTTAATGTCATAATAAAATAGTGAGGTGAGGTGTGGTTATAACGGCACTTAGTTACCTAGTGATGCTATAATAGAAATGCTATACTGGAAGTCTTTGGAAAACAGAAACTTATTCCCTCGCAATTTAGGAGGCTAGAAGTTTAAATTCAAGGTCTCTGTTCTAGTGAAAGGCCCTTTCTTGTTGGCTCTGGAGGAAGGTCTTTGTCTCCTTTCAAGATCTATGAGCCTGGCATTCCTCCTATTTGTGTGTCTTTTGTCATCAATCTTCCCCTGGTACATGAGATTCTTAGCACAGGGATTCTGGATCCAGAGTTCACATTCCTCTTCATCTATGAACATGTGAACTCTAGAATATAAATTTTCTGTTTCCAATGTACAATGGAGAAATGGGAACAGGAAGACATTTCCATTTCAAATACAGAAATAACAGGCACCAAGCAAGCCCCAAATCCAACAAAGCAATTTCTCTGAGACTCTCTTGGTAATAACACTGCCCTCTGGAATGTTGGCCATGCTTTCTGGATTCTGGGTGGAGACCCCTCAGCCCTGGGCTTCAGTTACGTCTTCCAACTCACTGGGACAGCAACTCTGTTCCCTTGACTTTGGGTGACTCCTTTCTCCTAGTCCAACTGAGTAGTCACCGTGTCTCCTTTGCCTAGCGTGCCCCATTCTTCTACTCCATGGCATAACAGTCCCTCATCGTCAACTTTGAGCTTCAGATCTGGCCCATCTCCCTAATGCTTGTGAATGGCTGTCCCATACTCCAAAACCGAGATGATGGAGCTCTGACTCATTGTAACTTAGGAGTCTGTGTCCCCACTCTTTGAAACCAACAGACCATGGTTTCACCCTTTAAGACTGAGGGCTCTCCGATTTACATGCTTGTCTCTTCAACTTCTGCTTCATTGTTACTTGGCCTATGGGTTTCTTGGCCCCTCAGGTCTCTTGGGCTGGCCCAGCCTCTGCCTTCTCATACAAGTGTTTTAAAGGGTTTTTTTTTTTTTATCTCTACCAGTAAGTGTCTGAAGACACCCTACTCTGCCAGTAAATCTTGGCCCAAAGACACTTGATTCTCTCTCCCCTTGTACACCCACTGCACCATGTCCTTGGTTCTTCTCTGCCATTGTTACTCATCAACTTGTGCCATCTCTGGTATTATAGCTTTTTGTCCCATGGGTCTAGGAGGTACTGGAATCCTGGATCTGAAAGTTTCACTATATTTCTGGCTCTAGTTTCTTAGTGGTATGGAGGTCCCTCTGATCTCTGCTTGGTTAATCTCTTTTATATCTCAAAACAGAGTGATTCAAAATATAACATAATCCTGTGGATTTGATCCTGCCTCATTAACCTAATTGCTTCTAAACCTACCTCTTTAACATCATAGAATTTAGGATTTTCAACACATAGATTATTACATTAGCTCATAAAATAAAAGGTAATTACATAATACTGAGAATCATGGCCTTGATAGATTGACATAAAATTGTGGGGACACAATTCGATCAAAACAGAAAGATTAAAGAGATATAACTGAGAAAGAGGGGGAAATTCAGCATTAAATTCAGAAATTTCAGGCCTTTGAAATCACAAAGGGTTAAAAAAAAAAACAAGATAAAAAACAAAACAAGTGAGTTATATTAATAAGTTTTAATTATTTTTATTTCAGTTATTCATGTGGTTAAGAGAAGGTCAGGCACCATTATCTTTTCTGTGATCAATGATTGAGTCACATTCTGGAAAAGCTTCTTGTGGAAATGTGAGAGTATTTCAATAATGGTTGAAGTTATAGAATGTTTCTTTAGTATGACAGCTTTCCCAATCAAAGGCTGGAAATAATCACAGATTCAAAAAATTAATTAACTATATTGTTATCTCTCTATACATAAATATGTACACATCTATAGAGAGATAACAGTATAGTTTATCAAAGTATGTGGCACATAACATCCATGAGGGAGACATCTACCCCATATGCCTACCCAGGGTGAGGAGCAGAGGGTTACTTGGAAGCTTATCAGTAGGCTGCCTGTATGATCTACAATAGTCCAGACTGGGTTACAGTCTACAAGTCACAACACAACTCTCAGGCCCTGAGCAGAACCAATAGCCTCCACTGCTGGTCCATACCCTACGCAGCTGCCACATGGGTTGGTGTTACAGGGAGATGTTGGGCTGCAGCCACCAAGCTCCATTCCAGGAAATCAATTTCAATTTCCTGCCCAGAGAGCTCTGCTCATCAAGATGCAAACAATTGCAGTTGCAAGTTTGTAAACCCTGAGTCTCCAGATACTAATGGAGAGTCAGAGCAACTTTTGTGGGGTTTACTTTGATGTGTATGTATCAGATATATACAAGCATATATATTGTTACTGCCTTCAACTTGGCTCTGACTCAAAGCAGTCCAAAGCACAAAAGAAAGAAGCACTGCCTGGTCCTATGCCATTCTCACAATCTCTGTTGTGTTTGAGGCCATCCATTGTTGAAGCCACTGCGTCAACCCATTTCATTAAGGGTCTTCCTCTTTTGTTGCTGACTCTCTGCTTTACCAAGCATGATGTCCTTTTTCAAGAACTGGTCCCTTTTATAACATGTCCAAAGTACATGAGATGACATTGCATTATTCCCGCTTCTAAGGGGTATTCTGGCTGTACTTCTTTCAATTCAGATGTGTTTGTTCTTCTGGCCATATTAAACATTCTTCTTTAACACAATAATTCAAAGGCATTGATTCTTCTATGATCTTCCTTATCCATTGTCAATCTTTTCTATGCAGATGAGGAGATTTAAAATACCATGGGTTGAGTCAAGCATACCTTAGTACAAAAAGAGACCTCTTTGTGCTTTAAACTTTAAAGTGATCTTCTGCAGCAAACATGCCCAAAGGATTACATGGTTTGATTTCTTGACAGCTTCTCCCATGAGCATTGATTGTGGATCCAAGCAAAATAAAACCCTTAACAACTTCAATCCTTTCTCCTTTTATCATGATGCTATTTATTGGTCCAGTTGTGAGGGGTTTTGTTTTCTTTACTTTGAGAAAAAATACACACTGAGGGCTGTATTCTTTGATCTTCATCAATAAGTCGAGTCAAGTCCTTTTGACTTTCAACAAACAAGGCTGTATCATCTGAATAGCACAGGTTGTTAATGAGTCTTCCTCCAATCCTGATACCAAGTTCTTCTTCAAATACTCCAGCTATTTTTATTTGCTCAGCATACAGATTGAATAAGTATGGTAAAAGAATATAACCCGTCACACACCTTTCCTGATTTTAATTCATGCAATATCCCTTGTTCTGTTTGAATGACTGCCTCTTAGTCTACATACAGGTTCTGCATGAGCCCAGTTAAATGTTCCGGAATGCCTATTCTTCACAATATTAGCTATAGTTTCTTATGATCCACACAGTTAAGTATCTTTGTATAGTCAATAAAACACAAGTAAACATTTTTCTTGTATTATCTGCTTCTAGTCAAGGTCCATCTAATATTAGCACTGATAACACTTGTTCTATGTTCCCTTTTGACTCCAGTTTCAATTTCTGACAGCTGCCTGTCAATGTATTGCTGCCACTGCTGTAGAATTATCTTCAACAAAATTTTACTTGCATGTGACATAATCATATTTTTCAGTGATTTCCACACTCTGTAGGATAACTTTTCTTTGGAATCAGCAAAAAATATAGATATCTTGCAATCAGTTGATCAGGTAGCCGTCTTCCAAATTTCTTGGCATAAGTGCTTCCAGTGCTGCATTAGTTTATTGAAATGTCTCAATTGCCATTCCTTCAATTCCTGGAGCCTTGTTTTCGCTAAGGCCTCCAGTGCAGGTTGGACTTCTTCTTTTAATATCATTGGCTCTTGATCATATGCTACTTCTTGAAATGGTTGAACATCTACCAATTCTTTTTGGAACAGTAGCTGACCTTCTTCTGATTGATCATATTGAGCTTCTCCACTGAGCTTTTCCAAAGATGTAGTTGATTTGATTACTGAGAATTCCATTTGATGAAGTCCACACGTACCATCACCATTTATGTTGTTGAAAAGAGTACTTCCAATGAATAAATTACTGGTCTTGCAAAATTTTATTATGTGATCTCCAGTGTTGTTTCTATCACCAAGGGCACATTCTTCAACTCCTGATCTTTGTCCTTTGTTTCTTTCTTTTATATTCCTCTCAGCAGTAGTTATCAATGCATCTTGATTGCATATTTGATCAATTCCTGACTGTGGAAGTTGGTAAAAAAAAAATCTTCAATTTCTTCATCATTGAATATATAACACACTTGTGTGTGTGTGTTTGTGTGTATTGTGTATACCTACCCACACACTTGTGAAATGTAGCTTCTCTTAAATAAGGAAGGAAATATTACATACAGCTCATCTATTTAACTATCCACTCAACCAATCAATTCAGTTCAATTCAATTCAATTCAATTCAATTCAATTCAATTCAATTCAATTCAATTCAATTAAAACCAATCAATTCCAACTCATGCTGTGTGTGTCATAGTGGAACTATGCTCTACAGGGTTTTTAATGGCTGATATTTTAGAAACAAATCATCAGGCTTTTCTTCCAAGGAGCCTCTGCTGAACTTCAACATCCAATTATTTCATTTAGCATTCAAGCATGCTAAGTATTTGTACCTCACTTATTACTCCCAAGTTCAAGTCCCAGCCCCTTCCCTGCTACATAACTCTTTTTTGTTGTTGTTGTTGTTGTTAGGTGCCATCGAGTTGGTATTAACGCATAACTAACCTATGCACAACAGAATGAAACACTGCCTGGTACTGGGCCAACCTCACAATCATTGCTACGTTTGAGCCCATTGATGCTGCCGCGGTGTCAATTCGTCTTGTTGGGGGGTCTTCCTCTTTTTCTCCAACCTTCAACCTTAGCAAACATGATACCATTCTCCAGTGACTAGTCCCTCCTGACGATCCATTCGAAGTATGAAAGACTAAGTATGACCATCCTGGCCTCCAAGGAGCTCTCTGGCTGCACTTCTTCCAACATAGATCTATTTGTTCTTTTGACAGCCCATGGGTCTTTCAATATTCTCCTCCAACACCATAATTCAAATGCATCTATTCGTCTACGGTCTTCCTTATTCACTGTCCAACTTTCACATGCATATGAGATTATTGAAAATATCATGGCTTGGGTCAGGCACACCTTAGTCCTCAAACTGACATCTTTGTTCTTCAACACTTTAAAAATGTCTTGTGCAGCAGATATGTTTAAAGTACTATGTTGTTTGATTTCTTGACTGCTGCTTCCACGAGTGTTGATCTGAGCAAAATGAAGTCTTTGACAACTTCAATCTTTTCTCCATTGATAAGAATGTTGTTTATTGGTTCAGTGATGAGAATTTTTGTTTTCTTTACATTGAGATGCAATCCATACTGAAGGCTATGGTCTTATCTTCAACAGTAAGTATTTTAAGTGCTCTTCACTTTCAGCAAATAAAGTTGTATCATCTGCATATCGCAGGTTGTTAATGAATCTTCCTCCAATCCTGATGCCACGTTTTTCTTCATATACCCAGTTTATCAGATTATTTGCTCAGCATACAGGTTGAATAAGTATGGTGAAAGAATACAACCTGGTGCACACTTTCCTAATTTTAAACCATTTGGTGTTCCCTTGTTTAATTCAAACAACTGCCTCTTCTTGGTCCATGTACAGATTCCCCATGAGACAATTAAGTGTTCAGGAATACTCATACTTCACAATATTGTCAATGACTTGTTATGACCCACACAAGCAAAAGCCTTTGTATAGTCAATAAAGCACAGGTAAACATCTTTCTGCTATTCTCTGCTTTCAGCCAAGATCTAGCTCAAGTCAGTAATGATTTCCCTTGTTCCATGTCGTCCTCTTCTGAATCCGAACCTCTGGAAATTCTCTTTTAATGTATGGTTGCAGCTGTCTCTGTATTACCTTTAGTAAAACTTTACTTGCCTGGGTTATGAATGATAATTGTCTGATGATTTCCACATTCCATTGGGTCACCTCTCTTTGGAATAGACACAAATATGGATCTGTTCCAATCAGTTGTCTAGGTAGTTGTCTTCCAAATTTCTTGGCAGAGATGAGTGAGTGCCTCTAGTGCCACCTCACTTTGTTGAAAGATTTCAATTTGTATTCCAACAATTTCCAGTGCCTTGTTTTTTGCCAGTGCTTTCAATGCACCTGGGACTTCTTCCTTCAGTATCATTGGCTCTTCATCGTATGCTACCTCTTGAAATGGTAAAAATACATAACTCTGTCAAATTTTGAAGAGTACCTCATTGCCTCCTATGCTTACAGTAAAGCCATTTCCCTGTGCTAAGTAAGCAAAGCAGTCAAATAAAGCTTTTAACCACGACTTGGAATATATTCTTCCCTGAATAAATTTTTAGGAACAGGGTGCTACTTATTTCAAAAGTTAAATATCAGGAAGTTCTATGTTCTGGGGGCAGAAAAGATGTCCCATTCAAGTAAGGTGCAAGTTAGAGAATTGCTGTTCCTGCCATCACAATGCTTTGCCTATAAAAATGTTTAGTAAACATTTGTTGAAGCAAAAAAGAGGAAGTGTGGTAACTTTTTTGCCTATACTCAGTTGTTGTTGCTGTTGCTAAGTACTATCGAGTTGGTTCTGACTCATAGCAACCCTGTATAGGGGGTTTCCAGGTGTGGTACTGTAGGATAAGCAGTGGACTGCTATCCACAAAGTCAGTGGTTCAAAATCAACAACTGCTTCTTGGAAATGTTATATAGGGGTCGTTATGAGTTGGAACTGACTTGACAGTACTTAACAACAACAACAACATAGGATTTCCAAGGAGCAGCTGGTGGATTTGAACCAGTGATCTTGAGGTTAGTAGTCCAGTGCCTCTTCTATAGCACTACACCAGGACTCCTTATACTCAGTAATGACTAGTAAAAGGGATTTATCCTTATGTAATCACCCAGTAAAATGTGATAAAAGATGAGCACTTGGGAGTGAAATGCCATTGTATTCTGAAGCCTTGAGTTTTGACTGCTTAGGTACCAAAAGTAGTGTTTGAGAGCACAAATAAGTGTGTGACTGGGAGGAGAAAAAAGCAACCAAAGACAGCTGTCTTGGCATGGCCAGAACACCACTCTGCAAGTTATGTAACAGCTGTTGTGTAATTGTGCATTTAACCCAGCTTATGCTGAGTAAAATAAGCCAATCATGAAAGGATATTGTATGAGCACATTTATACAAAAAGATAAGCAAAGGCAACTGCATAGAGACCAAATTTTCTTGGTAGTTACCAGGGACAGAAAGGAGGGGGAAAAGTAAGATGGAGGTGATGGTTAAATCATATTGACTAAAGGTAGGGTTACACAGTCTAGTCTTGTAATTGTTGTCAAAAATGTTTACACTTGTAAAAAAAAAAACTGATGGATTGGTACAGTGACAGTAGCCATGTATTCAAGCATAACAACAATTGTGAGAATGGCACTGGACCAGACAGTGTGTCATTCTGTTGTACATAGTGTCATACACGTTGGAGTCAACTAGATGGCACCTAACAACCACAACAACAAAAACTGAATTGGCAAAATTGTGTGGTAGATAGATTAATAACATCAACAAAAAAAAAGCGTAGCTGCTGAGTTTGGTCACCTATAACCAAAGAACCCTTAGGTTCCTTGTTTTGGAGGGTCTTCATGGAACAGTCCAATTAATGGACAAAATAATGTGTTTAATGCTTCTGTTCTACCTCTTACTTCATTGCATAGTGCCTGGGGTCTTAAAAGCTTGCAGTGGTCATCCAAGACACAGCAATTGACTCTATTTGCCTAGGTCCAGTCAACACAGGAAGAAGCAGAGTCAGGAATAGGAGGAGCAAATAGAAGGGATGGCTAATTGCTTCCATGAACAAATGTCCCCTTTTGCCATGAGACCAAGAACTGGATTGTGCTCAGCTATCCATTGCTGAGCAATTTGATCGAAAAACCTTGATTAAAAAAAATCTTGGCTAATAAAGAGCAGAATTTCAAATTCCTATGAAGCCTAGAATTTCTAGACCCATAGAGGGTAACAGACCTCTGAAACAATTGCCCTGAGATAATCTTTCAACCTAAACCCAAAAATACCTCCTGAAGTCAAAACGAACTTGACAGAATGAAAGTCAGCCAGCAAGTAAACAAAAGTGAAAACAATACAGAAGTTTCTAGCTGGTCTTCATGCAGGAAACAAAAAAGAAGCAAGATCCTTGGGAATGGTATTGCTTTAGAATCTAAGCATTTGGGAAAATATAGGCCACAGGACAAATCTGGCTTGATTTACTTACTTGCTTTTGCAAGTAAATTTTAATCAGAACGTACACCCATTCAGTTAGCAAGTGTCTATAATAGCATTCCCATGGCAACTGCGGAGTCCACAGAGACCTTTTGGCCAAGGAATCCCAAAATGTTCATTCTTTAGCCCTTTGTAGGAAAAGTTCACCTATCTCTGCCTTCCATTAATGAAAGATTAAACTTGAGTATTTTCAAGGGTAGCGCTCTGGTAGCGTAGTGGTTACGAATCGGGCTGCTAACCTCAAGGTCAGCAGTTTGAAACTACTAGTGGTTCCGCAGGAAAAGATGAGGCTTTCTGTTCCCGTAAAGATTTACAGCCTCAGAAACTCTGTGCAGGGTTTATGAGTTAGAACCGACTCCAACAACAACAATATTCATTCAAAGAACCAAAGCAGTCAACTGCTGAACCCTATCTGGAAAGTCTCATAAGGAGAGGAAGGAAAGGCAAATAAATAGCTCTAAGACCAGAGTTTTGGAGTCACACTGGCCTGAGGTCAAACTCTGACTTTGCATTTTTTAGTTCTGTGATTAGGAGCAACTTCCTTACTCTCCCCACATCTGTAAATTGGGGATTCCAAATAAGGATTGTCAGAAAAATCAGGTTCCTGTACCTGATTTGGAATAACTATTCAATAACTCTTAGGTCCCTTTCTAAATCCAGTACTCAGAGGAGCTGGCAATTTTCACTTAAAAAAAGAAAAATGCTATTCTTAACAGAGTTAAGAACATCTAAACATTTTTACCTTGTTCCCATTGTAACTTTCCCCAACGCTTTCATATAATAAAATACTGCCCTTACAATGGGAAGAATACAGTTAACAAGTATCTTTTTTTTTAATGTTCCCAGCTTGAAACATTCACTTTAAGAATGTGAATCATTTGGGAATTCTGTTTAAATGGTTCCTTGTACAATTGCTTATGTCAATAGTGGTAAATACTGGCAAATTCCGTAGCCAGAAGTTGAGTTTTAACAGATGATATTGTTGTTGTTGCTAAGTGCCGTCTAGCCGTCGAGTTGGTTTCGATTCACAGGGATCCTATATAGCGTTTACAAGGAGCAGCTGGTAGGTTTGAACTGCCAATACTGTGGTTAGCAGTCCAGTGCTTACCGTATAGCAGCATACCAGAACTACAAATGACATTACCATATTGCTAATTGTGCTGGTGGCGTAGGACAGAGTACTTTTGAGTCACCTAAAAATCGCACTGACTTTTATAAAATAAGATATAAAATGAAAATAATTTAGAGTTTATGAAATCACAGTAGGCCTACTTATCTAGCACTGAAAAAAACTGCAAGATTGATCTGATTTATTTTTTTAAAAGTTGAGTTGAGGCAGGGTCTAGAAAGAGGACCTTTCTTTGCCAAACAACACCCTGGCCAAGGTCCCGTCTTCTTCATTAGCTATTGAGAACAAGTGCCCTTTTAGAATCTTTTTTAATCCTTATAGTCTCTGATTCCAAGTCAGAGAATGGAAAGTTACATAGTAGCATGAAAAGACCAAAAAAAAAACCACACCAAAAAACAATGATAATAACTGGCCTTTGAGACCAGAGCAGCTGTGCTGCATACCCGTATCACAGATTTCGGCTTTGTAAATTAATTCATCTGCAAATAGTACATTGTCTCCAGATGCTGCATCCATGCTAGAATGCTGGTTTCATAAGGATTTAAGTTTTAAGTTAAAGGCTTCCTGCTGTAGGTGTTACAAGTAAGTAGTGTTGTTTTCTTTTAGCTCCAAGTTTGTTCATCCAATCATATCCCAGTATGCAAATCAACCTTAGCCCTTTCCGATAAAAAGGAACAACTAAATCTAAGAGCTCTACCAGAAGCTGAGCCTGTCACCTGTATTTCAGGAGCCTTAGCAGAAATGTCGTCTTCAGGCATGCCAGAGTTACCTGTCCCACTCGCTAATTTGAAGATTCAACACACTAAGGTCAGTACAGTTTCTATTTGCTGCTCTACGACGGGTTTATGAAAACTACATTTACTTTAAAACATAAAAAGGTCAACTTAAGTAAACTTGTGTAAAAAACCCTTGGAAATATAAAACAACAAAAGCTTGTCAAATGCAGATCTGGGTTTTGTGTCCTGCTCAAATGGTGAATTGTAATCAGACCAGACAACTTTGCATGAATTATTTTCTTAAAATGTTTCAAGTGAAGGGAATTTATCTTCTGCATGAAACGTTCTTGTGGCAGGACTCTGGATTTTATTGAGCAGTTCTATTAATTTCAGCATAGCCTGGGGAAATGTATGATTAGAGAGGCAAATATTTGCCCAGAGAAACTTATTTGAAAGAGCCACACTAGTGGGAAATAATAAAAAAAAGAGAGAGAGAGAGAGAGAGAGAGAGAGAGAGAACCACAGAGCATGTTGAAATAGCAGGATGTTTTTACATGCAAATCAAATGACCTAAGTCTGATAATTGGAGGAAAGCTCCCCATTTCCAAAACCCGCAAATGGACTGGATCATTTAGCACATTTTGGGAAAGACAGCATTCATATTTATTTCTTTAAACAAGTTTGTTACCATTGGGTGCGAATGCATAATCGTTGACTGGTAAATATTTATAGGAACCAGAATCCACACTTAAAAAACTAGGAAATGGATCCTTTTAAGGTCATTCTGAGATTATCTCTGAATTTTGTCTCTTTCTCATTGTCTGCTTTCCTGGCAGAATCTAGAACTTAAAAAAAAAAAAAAAAAAAAAAAATGTTCCTGCTCCAAATCACTTTAAAGTTAGCTTTATGGTGTGATGCAGAAGACAGGGTAAGAAATGAACTCAAGAGAGAGCTACTTTCTTTTCTGAATTAATCATTGAAAAACCAAGAGCATTTGAATTTAATGATAAAGAAAAGTCTCCACTACTGTTGATTCATTTCCTGATTTAAAATTGTGGGTGATGTTGAAATCTTAAGATCTGTTATATTTTCATTTTCACAAGCACAATGAATGTTGAAGTTGTTCAACTGACTGGATCTTTTCCTTAAGAAAGTGTAAGCAAAGATCAGATTGTCTTTAACATAAATATCCCAAGCTATAAAGCTTATCAAGATATTGTTTTCACATGATTTATTAGAAGAATGTTTACACCACTTCATTTTATTACAAATAGGAACAGGAAAACTGAGGTGAATCCAAACTCTCAAAGGTTTGTCAAAAGATGACAAGACTCCAGTCTCCCCCACTTTCTTACCTAAGGTTGTTATTCACAAGATATTAACAATTTTCAAAACACCAGAGTTTTATGTTTTTTGCGTGTGTGTGGTTTTTGTTTGTTTGTTTGTTTTTTATTGGTAGTCTGAATGTCACTTTGGGGCAAAAACAAGTTTGCAGAAGTGTGTAAAGTTTTGTTTGCATTTGTGTTTCAAGGAAGCTTTATTGTGAGCTACTACTATTGTCAAATTGTTATTGTTGTTAAGTGCCTCCGAGTCAATTAGGGTTTCCAAAGAGCAGCTGGTAAGCTTGAACCACCAACCTTGCAGTTCAAATGATTTTGCAGTCTGATGCATTAGCCCACAGCGCCACATCAGGACTGTTAAACTAGTCACATTTAATTGTTATTAGGAGTCCTGGTGTGGTGCTGTAAGATAAGCACTGGACTACTAATCATTAGGTAAGCAGTTCAAACCCACCATCCGCTCCTTGGAAATGCTATATACTATGAGATAGAACTAACTCCATAGCACTTAACCATAGTTATTAAGTAAATAAGGAACAGTGCTAGACAAATAAGATGATCCTTAAAAATCTTACAAGTCCATATGTGGTGGTCCCTTATCACAGAAAGATGTTTTTAAGTTTGAAATCTCCTGTCCACTTAAACATCATTGCAAAAGTATGGCCCTCTAGGAAAACAAGTGACCTAAGTCTTCAAGAGAAAGTGAGATTCAAAGAGCAGGCATTTGCACTTGCTTTTAGGAATGATTCTTAAAATATCCCATTTTAATATATCTTAAATGTATTTAATGTATCTTAAAAATATCCAATGCCAGTTGGTGAATTTTTGTTGCTCACATATCTAAATAAATCTGGTTTTTGTTCAGATAGCATTTTATTGTTTGATTTATTGGCTTCAGCATTTTCA
This sequence comes from Chrysochloris asiatica, assembly GCF_000296735.1. NCBI lineage: Eukaryota > Metazoa > Chordata > Mammalia > Afrosoricida > Chrysochloridae > Chrysochloris > Chrysochloris asiatica. The sequence goes on along the minus strand of NW_006408532.1, from coordinate 18,675,773 downwards.
CACTTGGGAGGATACCAGTTATGTATGTAATTAAATCTAAATGGCTGGGTTTTTTCAGATGCCAGGCACTTTGTATTTTCTTTTTACCGTGTCCCGCCAAAGAACTGTTGTGGACTTGCACTTGTAAGAGGAGTTTGGAAAAGTGATGATTGCTAACTGAGTTTCCTGGTTGCAGACCAAGTAAGCAAGTCTTTTAGAGAATATGAGGAGTTAACCATTTGTGGTCAGCTCCTAAATGAAACTATTCTCTTATTATTTTAATGTCCTTCTTTGTTTATCACTAGAATAAAGTTGGTGGGGCAAATTGGAAAGAAAAGGTAAGCAGGATTGAGTAACAAGATTATTACAACTATGGTCTAAATGCAACATACTCTCAAGCTTAAAATTGCTTTTCCCTAAAACAAAAGAAGTCATTGATGCATTCCGTTTATGACTTATTCTCTTGTACGGTGTGATTATTTTGTTATTAGAGTGGATAAAACAGAGATCTGAGTTGAAAAAGTAGTTTCTAAAATGATACTAGAGTTTTTGAAATTTAAACCCTCAATAGCATCATTATAATACACATAACCTCAGATCTTATCCCTCCTCTTGTTGTTTCCCCACCTTCCAATGTCATATGAACTCACATCTGCCAACCCAACTGTTTTATTGACCCTTTAAGTGAAGAACTCATGAGAAAATTGAGACATCTTTGGGAAAATTACCCTACCGCTCTCTGACTTCATTTACTTAGGTGGAAAATGAGGATGGTAAAGATAGTGATTTCTTTAGGTGGATAAAAGCATTTAATGAGTTTAATGCATGCAAAGCGATTGGAATGGTGCCTGGCATGTGAGAAGTGATTGATTAATGTTAGTTATCCTTGTCCTGTTTATTTTTCAGAATCCTTTCCAGTTTTTCCAGAATTTTCTTTTGCCCAACCTTTCCCAGGCTGCTTTCCCACAAATGTTCCTCTCACCTCATTCTCTTCTACTTTTTCTGTCACTCTTTCTTGCACAGTCATGCCTTACATGACAAGGATTTCAGTGGAGCGAAGATCCTATGGTTTAAGCAGGATTTTAGGGATGAAGAATTTTCGTGTGCAGGATTTGGTAACTGTTTATTTTCCATCTTTGCAACATTGTCTTTTGCCTGAAAAGTAAAGGAAAAAAAAGAGAAAAGAAAAGATCCAAGAAGAAAGCTTTTCCAGAAATTATTTCAGCCCTAAAAATGTTAACTCCACTTAACTCTGAAACTTGATTCATTCAACAACAATTTGCTCCTGCTGAAATACGGTCATTCAGTTATCTCTTAGTTCCATTTTTTCCTAGAATCTTTTGAAGCCCCTTCATAGGTCTTCATCAGCTAATAACCTTTCTCATACATGCAGTAATTAGTTAAAATTAACCCATGTTTACTCTGTGCCAGGGACTGTATTAAGTTTTTAACTGTGATTTTATTTAATCCTCACAATAATCCTGTGAGGAGGTTACTCCCATTTCATAGATTAGAAAACTAAGACACAGAATCACTGTGCCACAGGGCTCTTTTGAATAGCTAAATAATTTGTCTAAATTACTGAGGCAGCTAGTAGAGGCCGAGCTAGAATTTGAATTCCAGCAACAATCGAAGTCCTCATAGCAGAAAGTGACTTGTTTAAGGTCAATACAGCTACTTGGGACAGCATATTGCCAGAATCCTCTTTGTCCTTTATTCTGTCTGATTTTCTTTTGTCCATTCCTGATTACTGGAGAGGGCTTGACCATGAGCTTTTCCAGCTGCTGCTCAGCTGTTCTCAGGCCAGCAGCAGGAAGTTTTTGCTGCCAGTTCAGAAAAAAAGAGGTGAACAATAGGGAATGTTGGAAGCAAACATGGTTTTAACTTTGATCAGAGGTGGAGTTGGAGCTGGGAGAGTCCTGGATGCAGAGGACTTTGAAATAGGTATACTATTTCTATGCAAATTAAATTTTTTTTTTTTTTAAACTTCTGTAGAGTACATTCTGGCTGGAAGAAGGGTGTGTTTTCCAGAATTATTATTTAATGTTTCTGGGTTAAAGGAATACTTTTGACAAAGCAGAGTTATGAATCATTAAGCACTTTGTGCTAGACACGATTCTAAATGTTTTTCTTTTTTTCACTGTCATCTCTTCTTTTGAAGGACCCCTGGTAGCATAGTGGATTATGAGTTGGACTGCTAATCGCAAAGTCAGCAGTTCTAATCTACCAGCCGCACCATGGGAGAAAGTTGTGACTCTCTGCTCTCATAAAGATTTATAGCCTCAGAAACCCTATACAGGGTCGTTATGAGTTGGAACCAATCCAATGGTGCACATCCACCACCACCACCACCATCATCACTATAATCTCTTGTGAAGGAGCTCGGATGGCGTAGTGTGTTACAAGTTGGGTTGCTTAACACAAGGTCACCAGTTCGAATCTACCAGCCATTCTGAGGTTTTCTTCCCTCATAAATATTTACAACCTTGGAAACCCTATACAGGGGTGCTATGAGTCTGGACTGATTCCACAGCACAGAACCACCACAATCTCGTGTTCAATTCTTACAACAAATTCAGACCACATGTACTTCCCAAAATTTATGTTCTTCACTCATTTCAGTCTATACCCTCCACCTCATCCTTTCTCCTTTTCCCCCCTCACTTTATTTAATAAGTAATTGAGTGGCTGTTCTGTGCTAATTCCCATATAAGCAGGCAAATATGTTTCTTGCTTCATGAGGCATATATTCTAAAAGTGTGTAGCGGGAGGAACGGAGCCCAGAACAAGGAAGAAGTGAATCCTTTAATTGCATATTATGGTCATTCTAAATACCAAAAGCTTAAACGTATGAAGGGAAGAGCTTACTTTTGATGAGGTTGTTATGGAGAATCTCTTTCAGAAAGGGGCATTTAAGGTGAAACTGAGGAATACAGAGAATACGGTTGTCATGTCGACTGGGGAAAGCCACAAAGATCCACGTGATGATAATAACGTAAAGATCCTGAAGACAATAACTTCATATGTTTAAGGAACTATCAAAAAGCTAATGTAGCTGAAGTGAATGAGCAAGAGAGAGACGGGATGAGATGAACCAAAAGATAGAGTCTGGGACCAGATTAGCTGATGGGTTTTATTTAAGGGAAACCACTAAGGGGTATTAGGACAGTATTTATATTCAAGACAAAGCTGACTGTGCTGGCCACAGCTTTTATTTGAGATACTTTCTCAAATTTCTTCTGAGGGAAATCAATTCTGTTTGCTTGTAGCCTGGAAGCAGTTGGACAAATAGATGGACGGGTGCATGGTGCAATTGTTTAATGCAATAAACCTGGCTTTGATTCCCTGTTCTCCTACTTACTTAATGTTATAATCTTGTCTGAGATGAGTGTCTCTCTGAGTTTCAGTTCTCTTATCAGTAAATTGGGAAGAATAATTACAACTCTGGAGAGGGGCTGTGAGGATTAAAGGAAGTAATTTGTGGAAAGTGCCTGACGTGTCCTCTTGTGCCTTCAGCTGTCTCCCCCCCAAAATGACTCCAAGAAGTCTAAAATTATTCAGTCCTTAGGAGTCCTGGTGTGGTGCTGTGGGCTAATGTGTCTGGCTACAACATCGTTTGAACTGCAAGGTTGGTGGTCTAAACTCACCAGCTGCTCCTTGGCAACCCTATACAGGGTCATTATGGGTCACAATCAACTTGACGGCACTTAACAACAACAACAGTTTGTAGATGGGAATCCTGGTGTGGTGCTGTGGGGTAAAGCACTGGACTGCAATGCCAGTTTGAACCACAAGGTTGGAGGTTCAGACTTACCAGCCACTCCTTGGAAACCCTATACAGGGTCACTGTGATCAGAACCAACTCAACAGCCCTAAACAACAACAACAATTATAGATGAGAAATATATTTGTATTGCTTTGCACAATTCAACACTGCTTTCCTGAATAGTAAAACCTGAAAAAGCCAGAACCGATGTAAGGTGGACACCTGTCAGAGAAGGACAACTCAAATCTTTTCCAGAAAATAGAGAGTGATAGGAAAGTGATGACTGTAACCTGCCAAAGGCAGAAAACTTGTGAGACCCAGAAAGAAAAAGGCAGAACCATTGAATTCTGGCTCTCAGAGGTTCACTGTATTTATCTCATTTGGAGCTCATAGCTGCCTACTGGCTTGGAACAAAAAATATTATTACTATTATTTCAGTATTAGTATTTTAAAGCTGTGGAAACTGAGCCCAGACAATTTAAGTGACTTCCTCAATTCCACCTAGCTCATAAGTGGCAGTTGGATTCTGAATCTTCTCATCTCAGATCTAATGATTTTCCACATGATTTTGTATTTTCCCCTAAATCCTAAAATGAGTGGTTCTCTCAAAACTCATTGGATTGTCTCTACCCAATGCTTCCTCATCTGTTGTATCACTTGCATTTTCATTCTTTAACTCTGTGAGAGAATACAATTTTGAATGATGAGAGAGAATGAGAGATGGTTTGGGTACTGGATCCCCAATCTAGATGGGTCAACAGGGAGAAAGTATTCTATAGTTTCAGTATTCAAATTTGGATGCACACATGAGTCATTTAGGGTTCTTTTTGAAATGTCGATTCTAACTTCTACATTGTTTAACCATATTTTAAGTTTGTTGATGCTATTCAAGAAATGACCTGCTGGCCAGCAGCAGTGGTCTAAGAGTTTGGGGTCAGCCTTTGAATTTACCTGCAGTGACCACTATCTTCTGGTTACTTAGGGAACAAGTTTCCAGTTCCTCCCAGAAACTCAACCACACCCAGGCAGATCAGAGTGACTTCCTCTTCAGAATCTGAATCATTCATTAATGTAGCTCCTTGGAGATAAGCACTAGAATATTAATACTTGAATGATTGAAGTGTTTGTCTGTGATGTTAAATATTTTTCATTTTAAGGACAAGCCACATTTTACATCAGCCCACAACTGAGGACACTTAGGACATTTTACATCAACCCATAACTGAGGACTTGCCTGTTGTGGTTGTTATTAAATGCCATTGAGTTTCTGAGGAGCAGCTGGTGGGTTGGGACAGCTGACCTTTTGGTTCACAGTCCAGTGCTGATCTTATAGCACCACATAGCTTCGGGAAAACCTAATCAACAAAGGTACTAAAACAAATAATACATATCTGCAGAGTCCTGGTGTGGGGCTGTAGGGTGAAACACTGGGCCGCAAGGTTGCTGTGAACCACAAGGTCAGCAGTTCAAACCGACCAACCACTCCTTGGAAAATCTGGGACCCTATGAGTCGAGACTGACCCGACGGCACTTAACAATATCTCTAGAAAGGACATTATACCTATTCACAAGGACTCTGGGTACAATCAGTTTTCACATGATTTTATTTTGTTTTTTTAGCATGGACATCACCTAGGAATTGATCTATTGCCAAAATGATAGGCTGGTTAAGATAACTATTATCTTCAGAGTGATTCAAAGGTGAGTTTTGCTGTTGTTTTTAGTTGCTGACAAATTGATTCTGCTCATGATGCATGGTGACTCCTTGTGTGTCAGAGCAGAATCATGCTCCAACAGAGTTTTTCCATGGATGATTTTTCAAAAGATCACCAGTCTTTCCTTCTGAAGTACCTCTGGTGGACTCAAACGTTCAAGTTTTTTAGTTGAGCAGGATTACCTCAATGACTCAGAAGTGGCTTGGTTAATCTATAGGATGTTGTAATACCAGTCAGAATAAAAGACTCCTCATGGGAATATGGCATTCTTAAAACAGAGGTATACTTGTCTCAAAATTGCAATCATCTGGCATAAAATAATAGTGGTGGTGGTGGTGATTTGAGTTTTCAGGTGGTCAGGAAATGCATTACATGTTTACCAGATTTAAGTGGCAGCTTTGATAGAGCCATGTTCAAAAGAAGTTGAGTAATGATTGCTTCCTAAGCAAATATCCAATTGAAATTCACTTCTGAAAAAAAGAATGATAATAATAAATATTTGCACAAATCTGGATTTTTTATATCACTGGTGTGGTTTGAGTGTGTTTGTGTATGCATATGTATAAAAATTCCACACAATTATAGACATAACTTATAAAGGATTGAAGGAGTTGCTAATATTTAGGTTCCTGGTGTGCTGCTGTAGGATCAGAACTAGACTGGGAACCACAAAGTTGACAGTTCAAAGCCACCAACTGTTCCTCAGAAACCCTATGTATGGACTGGGTCAGTATGAGTCAGAATTGATTCAATGGCACTTAACAACAACAGTATTACAATATTTTTGATATATGTATTATAATGTTGGAATACTTAATGGAAATTTGTTCAATGGGAATAGAAACAGATATTGCAGCTCTGAAAACTACCTGTAAGCAGGCACTTCATCCACCTCCGGCCCTATTAGCTGACTTTTTCACCTCCTTTCCCAGTACTTTTTAAGAACTTGAAGGTATACAAATATATTACAATCAACTAAATTATGCCCTACATTTGACATTTTCATTAAAGCAAAGAGGATTTTACATGCAAGCAATTGTATTATACATTTTGATACTGGAAAATAACGGATATATACAGAACTTTCTAGTACTTCTATATGTTACCTCTTTAATACAAGTCATATTTAATATAGCAAGCTTGTTGGCAATTATGTTTGTTATTTATGGTGCAAAGCAAAATTGTGACATAACTGAAATCCTTTGGTATCTTTTCTTTCTTTCCTGACTGAAATGAAAAGACTGGAGAAATTTTCAAACAAGGTTTTGTTTTGTTTTTTTAAGAAAATAAAAAAAGTATATGTTCATATTACTGAAGACAGATTGTAATAGAAAACAGAAATGAAAAAAAAATTGTATTTCTCGTCTTTTGTTTTGGTCACTCTATCATTTTGTTTTCATTATTTGACTACTTTTAAATATTTTTCCTCCCATTGGCTGTTTCTTCCTTAATGTCCTTATAATATTTTCTACTTTGAATCCCCATGTTTTTCTTTGGTCCATCAGATTTTATTGAAAGCAGTTCCAGTAAGCTCCAAGGCTGTCCTTCCAGAAATCTAGCTTTGATTCCCTAAAATGTTTTAACACCTCACCAACTTATATTCAGAATATCTTTTATTATTCATCCCTTATCTCTTCTCCCACCACCATGGTCTTTGGTGCCTGGTGGCACATGGACTGACCACTGCTGTTGACCAAAAGGTTGATGTTTCTAAACTAACCTACCACTTTTCAGGAGAACGATGAGGCAGTTGACTTGATGCAGGTCTATTCTGTCCTATAGGGCCATTATAAATCCTGGTAACACAGTGGTTAAAGTACCCAGTTGCAAACCAAAAGAATTGCAGTTGGAATCCAGCACCCTCTTCTCTAGAGAAAGATGTGAGTCTGCTCCCATAAAGATTATAGCCTTGAAAACCATGTGGGGCAGTTCTGTTATATCCAATAGGGTTCCTATGAGTTGGAGCTGATTTGATGCCAATGGGTTTTGAGGTTAACCCTAAAAAAGACTTATGAATTTACAACACTTATTACTTGTAGAGTCCTTGAGTGGTACAAATGGCTAACACAATCAAAAAGTTGGAGGGTTGAGTCCAACCTCAGAAGAAAATCCCACTGACCTTCTATTTCCAGATAAATCACTCATTGAGAACGCTATGAAATACATCTCTACAGATACACATGGGATTTTGATAAGTCAAAATCTATTGATGGCAACTATTTTTTGCTTGTTTGTTTTTATTTTATAATCACTCCCTAGTTAGAAACTTTGGAGTCCTGGTGTGGCACTGTGGGATAAAGCACTGGACCACAAGGTTGGTTTGAACCATAAGGCTGGTGGTTCAAACTCATCAGCTGCTCCTTGGAAACCGTATACAGGGTTGCTATGAGTTGGAACCGACTCGATGACACTTAACAACAACAATTTAGCAACCCAGGTTCTTAAGCTTAGAAATTCACCCAGCTGACAAAAAAAATAAAAATAAAAAAGAAGAAGAATCTCATCATAGTCCTTTTCTCTTGGAAATACTTGTGCACTGAAAATGTGATCTCTGAAAATCTCTCTGCCACCAAGAAAGCATTAACTTATAGGATAGGGCTTTGAGTCTGTCTATTCTGGTCTGGCCCCTGCTAAGAATTTGCATTTCCACCTCAGATATACTGAATCTGAGACTACATTTTAAATGTTTTTATTCAGTTTATCAGGGATGGAACGGAAAATGCTCAGCAGGAGGTCAAACCCTGCTACAGGGTGAAGTGGCTGAGTTGCGGCAGTCTAGAGATAATTGTGAATTTAGGGCTCCCTGTGCATCTCTGAAGGAGCTCTGGTGGCATAGTGGATTCCACAGTGGTTGTTAATCACCACGCTGGTCAATGGTTCAAACCTACCATCCACTCCTTGGGAGAGAGATGAGGCTGTATGCTTCTGTGAAGATCTACATTCTTAGATTTTATGATTTGGAATGGATTCCATGATCATGGATTTGGTTTGGTTTTGAGTATTAAAGCAATTCAAGAACTCTGGTTTTTAGCCATAATCTTTATTTTGTTCATTAGGTAAATTCTGCTTATTGCAAGCCAGAAATATTTTGAAGAAAGTGTTCATTTATTTGGATGTGTAACATTATACCAAAGGCGTTAAGATATATTGACTTTGACTTTGGAAAGGCTTTTTTTTTTTAATTGTGACTTACTCTTGAACACTAAATTTAAGCCAGTAAAGAGCTACTTTATCAGATGCTATACGATACATCTTTCAAAATCACTGATATACATAACATTTAAAGAATAAAAAGTGGCGTTGTGGGTTAATGCACCAGACTGCAAAGTTGTTTAAACTATAAGATCGATGGTTCAAGCTCACTAGTTGCCCCTTGGAAACCCTATACAGGGTCGCTGTGGGCTGAAAGCAACTTGATGGCACTTAACAAAACAACAAATATAATACATCTTTTAAAATCTGGTGTACATCAAATTTACAGAATAAAAAGCACTTTTAAAGTTATCTCAACATCCCCAGTGATTGCTTTCCCACACAGGAAATACTGGAAGTCCAAGAGTATGCCTATCAGTTTTCATCAGCCACTTTCAACTCATGGCAGCCCCATGTATGTCAGAGTAGAAACGTGCTCCACAGGGTTTTCAATGGCTTATTTTTTGGAAGTACATCATTAGGTCATTTTTCAAGATGCTTCTGGGTGGATTTGAACTACCAGTCTTTCTATTAATAGCTTCATGTGTTAACTGTTTGTCTACCTGGGAACACCAGGGTATATATAAACCAGTTACAAACAAGTCAATTTCGACTTATGATGACCAGTGTATGCAGAGTAGAACTACCTCCATGAGATTTTCCTGGCGGTGACCTTTCAGAAACACATTGCCAAGCTTTTTTTCTGAGGTGATTCTGAGTGAGTACAAACCACCAATCTCTTGTTAGAGCCCAGTGCCTAACTGTGTGCTCCACCCACTAGAGTATGCATGTTGTTGTTGTTGTTGTTAAGTGCCGTCGAGTCGGTTCCGACCCATAGCGACCCTGCATGTTAAGTGCCATCAATTTGGTTCGGCCTCATCTCGACCCTGTGGAGGGTTTCTGAGGAGCGCTTGGTGGGTATGAACCACCAACCTTGTGGTAAGCAGTCCAGTGCTTATCATACAGTACCACACCAGAACTCCATAGAGTATGCATGTTGTTGTTTAGTGCCATTGAGTCGGTTCCAACCCATAGCAACTCTGTATGTTGTTGTTGTTGTTGTTGTTGTTGTTGTTGTTGTTAAGTACCGTCGAGTCAAAACCACCATAGCGACCCTGTACAGGGTTTCCGAGGCTGTAGATCTTTACAGGAGTAGAAAGCCTCATCTTTCTCCCGCAGAGCAGCTGGTAGTTTCGAACTGCTGACCACAAGGTTCGCAGCCCAATTCGTAACCACTGCGCTACCAGAGCTGCTCTTAGCAACTCTATATTGTTGTTGTTGTTGTTGTTAAGTGCCATCGAGTCGGGTCCGACCCATAGCGACCCTGTACAGGGTTTCC
>NW_006408532.1:18652570-18665682 GCF_000296735.1 Chrysochloris asiatica | reverse complement strand
CCAAGGGTGTAAATCTTTACAGGAGTAGAAAGCCTCATCTTTCTCCCGCGGAGCGGCTGGTAGTTTCGAACTGCTGACCTTAAGGTTCGCAGCCCGATTCTTAACCACTACGCTACCAGAGCTCCTTAGCAACTCTATATAGGGTTTCCAAAAAGCAGCTGATGAGCTTGAATAGCCGATCTTATAGATCAAACTGACTTTGCATCCAGCGCATTAACCCACAGTGCCACATCAGGACTACAGAGTATGCATGTTGTTGTTGTTGTTAAGTACTGTTGAGTCAGTTCAGACCCATAGCAACCCAGTATAGGGTTTCTAAGGAGCAACTGGTGAGCTTGAACCGCCGACCTAGCAGTTCAAACTGCATTGCAGTCTGGCACATTAACCCACAGCGCCACACCAGGATACATTGTTGTTGTTAAGTGCCGTCAAGTCAATTCCGACCCATAGCGACCCTATGTAGGGTTTCCGAGGAGCAGCTGCATATATAATTTTTATGCATGCTTATTGTGCCAGTGGTGACGATTGTATGCCATGGAGTTGATTCCAACTCATAGAGATCCTGTATAGGGTTTGCGAGGCTGTAAATCTTTAGTGGAGCAGCAAGCCTCATCTTTCTCCCTTGGAGCGGCAGATAGATTCAAACTGCTTACCTTGGGGTTAGCAGCCCAATGAATAACCCATTAGGACACCAGGGGGTATTATGTAAATATGCACTATTGTAAATATGGACTGTTGTAAATATACGCTACTGTAAATACGCACTATTCAAAACTAGTCCTGGTATGGTGCTGTAGAAACCAACCAGCCACTCCTTGAAAACCTTATCATGGGTTTCATTCAGTTGGAATTGACTCAATGGCATTTAACAACAATAACAATATCCTCCATTTAAAATTCATAAATAAAATAAATTCAAGGTAATAGTCAAAAGGACAGAAGAAATTTTGCTTTTGTAGCATGATGCCTTTCCCCTCAACTTGTTAAAGGCAAGCAGCAAATGGAAAATGAATGTTGTCACCATTTTAGATCATAGCCCCAAGCTTAAAATATGTTTTGTAATAAGTTTAATAGACATTCATTAGCCTACAATTCTCCATATAACCATTTTATATGGCTGCAGTAAGGATGGTTGTCTGAAAACATTGGATCACATGTTTAGCTGGAAGGCAAATGCCTAATGTGAAGCTAATAAAATTAAGACAAAAAGAAAAAGTAAGGTAGTTTCTACCAATAAATTCTCTTTAGCTATCAGGAAGGAAAGAGTAGAGAAGTACCTGGCATTATAGATCAGTATCTATGCTGAGTCCTCTTCCTGCTGGAAGGCCTCTGCGGACCAACATAGCATCCTTTATAACTTCAAGACTATACTGATATGTCACTCTAAAAATTTCTTGCCTTATCGCCAGATTATTAAAATAGTCTCCACACTAATCTCTTGAACTCTTTCAAATCAATTTTGAGTACCTTTCCAGTATTCCTGAAGCACTCATTTAGATTGTTTTACTTTCTTAAAATATCCTGAAGAAAGTCCAACTGTTGACTCTAACAGTCAATGTCCATTACAGATTGACTTTGTTTTCATTATTTGACCTTATGGAAAACTTATGTACACTAGAACTCTCAGTTTAGGGCTGATCTTTTACTGTATTACACATACCCTAAAATTGTTCTCTTCCTTTGTTCTCTGTCCTTTCTGTGAATTTAAATCTCATCCTTCTTCCAACCCATATCTCTCTCTTCCATGAGTTCCTCTATGTAATTAATTCATTGGAAAGTACAAAATTGGTCAGTTTTTTTTCTACAGCTGGTAGCGTAGTGGTTACGAATCGGGCTGCAAACCGTAAGGTCAGCAGTTCGAAACTACCAGCGGTTCCACGGGAGAAAGATGAGGCGTTCTGCTCCCGTAAAGATTTACAGCCTCGGAAACCCTGTGCAGGGTCGCTATGGGTCGGAACCGACTCCACGGCACATAACAACAACAACAACATTCTATATTGACTGGTCTTGATATAAACATGTTGTCCTCTTAGATTGTAAGTCCTTTGAGAAGACCCATGACTAACTCATCTTGAAATTTCCCAAAGTACCTTCCAAAGTATATCTCATATTTACCCACTGATTGACATACAATTGCCATACAGTAACACAGAAGTGATTGGTATTATGTTACTGTAAGCTCAAATCCAAACAAAAGCTGGGTACACAGTGTTCTTCTATATAAAAGGTTAAAACTGAATAATGCAAAGCAGTTCCTGGTAATTTGGCATTCTCTAAACTCATCTTTTCAGTTACCTTACATATACCAGATAAGCTTGCCTTATTTTTATAGGTTATTTACAAAATATTCACTGACTTTAATCTGAAAGATGAGTTATATGTACTGCTTATTATTTGCAAGATTTTTATAATGAAGCTAGATGGTACATATATTTTATAATGGATCTTCACCAAAATAAATTATATGAAAAAAGCAAAATAAAACTGATACTACCATAAAAACATATTGTTAAGAACAGGAACTTGCAAATTGACACAGCCCCAAGGGTAAGTTGCTCTGGTAGCATAGCGGTTACAAAACGGGCTGTTCACTTCAAGGTCAACAGAAAGATGAGGCTTTCTGCTCCAGTAAAGACTTGCAGCTTCAGAAACCCAGTGCAGGGTCACTATGAGTCAGAACCGACTCCACGGTACTTAACAACAACAACAACAACAACAACAACAACAGGGTAAGAGGACTTGGATAGAAACTGGAAGTCATACCACAGTTCTAATGTTGTTGTTTATAAGTATCACTGAGTCTGTTCTCATAGCAACCCTGTATAGGGTTTCTGAGGAGTAGCTGGTGAGTTTGAACTGCCAAATCTTGTAGCAAGCAGCCCAGTGCTTATCTTGGCAGTACCACAGAACATAACAAATGCTGTGTTTTGTTTTCATTAGATTTTTGGTGAAATTGTATTTTAAAACCATTGCTGTCGAGTTGATTTCGACTCATGGCCACCCTGGAAGACAGAGTTGAACTGCTACACGGGTTTTCCAAGACTGTGATATTTATGGGAACAGATTGCTACATCTTTCTCCCACAGAATGGCTGGTGGGTTTGAACCACTGACCTTATAGTTAACCACTGAATGTGTATAACTAAGGGTGGAATTCTGCTCTTATTCTAGCAAACTGAAACTTGTGTTCTCTTAACTCAGAGATTTAAAGTCTGAAGAGGTAAAACAATCTTTAAGGCAGGGAGAGAAGGTAGACTTAGCAAACGTGAGTAGATTTGATACAAATTTTCATAAGCTTGTTAAAGAAACTAGGGCAGGGAACTTGTTTTTTTTTTGTTTTGTTTTTTTGTTTGGAATTTGATATTAATAGATACCACAATTTAATACATGGCAGAATGCATAAGTGATTTAACAGTGGTTGTGGTGGGTTAAATGCTGTTAATTCCGTTCCAACTCATAACGACCTTTATGGGGTTTCTGAGGAGCAACTGGTAAGTTTGAAACGCCTTGTGGTTAACAGTCCAGTGCTTATCCTACAGTGTCACACCAGGACTCCTAAATGTTATAAGAAAGGAAAAAGAGACTAAATCCTATTCTAGTGCCTAGTGAAGGTCTCCTAAAGAAGATAACATATTAAGTAACATTTAAATTGTGAGTACAAGAAGATTGTGAAAGTCCAGTCTGAGGAAAAGCATGGAAAAAAGGTGTGGGGCAAAGAAGGCCTTGGTGTTTGAGACAATGTAATAACACTAAGACAAGGGCAAACTGAGAAACTTATAGAAGAAAAAGGTTGGAAAAGTATGTGGGAGACAAATCATCCAGACTTTGACATGGGAAAATGGCATAAATGTTCTGATGTGGACACAATCTAAATAGTGTTGTTTTAGGAAGATGATTGTGGTAAAGATTACATTTTAATGAGGCACAGGTCAGGGAGAACAGGGAGGGAGTTTTAATAGTATAGAAAATATGGAATAAAAGGGTAAGTTAGAGGTTCTATGTAATTAACAGGCTAAGTAAAGTGTGGTAAGAGAGAACAAGAGAGAAAATGTGCATGAACATATTTTAGAGCTTTAGTTTGGGGTAAGAACAGGAGAACCTTAGAGATGACAATGAATTCAATTGTAAATATATTGATTGAGGTATTTCCCAGGTGTCATGTGGGAAGAAAGTGCTAAGAGGTAAGGATTTGAGATGCATGAGAGAAAAGATTCTTCAATAATAATAGCACAAATTCTGTAAAAGTATTTCCTGACAGCTAGGTGTTGATTCACTCGAAGACACTTTGAACAAGTTACTATTTGGATTTCCACTAACTGTCTTCAAGTTGAACTAAGATACTGATGATTTTTCTCTAAGGATGATAGGGTGAATGTTATACTCTTCATCTGGATTCTGTTACTCTATCAGAGAATCAAGGTTTATTTGATATCCCGTATCTTTCTTATATAGGAGTACTGGTGTGGCAATGTGGGTTAATGTGCTGAATTGCAAAGTCAGTTTGAATCACAAGGTCAGCAGTTCAAGTTCACCAGCCACTCCCTGGAAACCCTATACAGGGTCGCTATGAGTCGGAACCAACTCTACAGCACTTAACAACACCAACAAAATGTTTCTTAACAGTACCATGTACATATCTTTACACATCTAATCTCTTTATGTAGACAATTTTGCACCTATCCCTACTTTATTTACACCCACATATTTTTTCCCGTCAATTCCTGATTACCTCTTTTGAACTACTCCGAATGTATAGGATAATGCTGTTTTATTGTATAATTAATTATACTAGATGAACAGTGGTACTGAGGAATAGGCATTGGGCTGCTAACTGCAAGGTAAGTAGTTAAAACCCACTAGCCACTCTGCAGGAGAAAACTGAGGCTATCTGTGACCATAAAGATGACAGTCTCAGAAACCCTATATAGGATTACCATGAGTCAAAATCGACTTGATAGCAGTGAGGTTTCTTTTTTTGTTTTATCCATGCATGACTGCTAGATAATGGGTTATTTTATTCTATTTTAAGTTATCTATTCAGTAGGCCAATCTGCTGCACAAGATCTTTTTAAAGTGTTGAAGAGCAAACATGTCAGCTTGAGGACTAAGGTGGGCCTGACCCAAGCCATGGTATTTTCAATAACCTCAAATGCGTGTGAAAGCTGAACAATGAATAAGGAAGACCTTAGAAGAATTGATGCTTTTGAGGTATGGTGTTGGAGGAGAATATCGAAAGTGCCATGGGCTGCCAATAGAACCAACAGATCCGTGTTGGAAGAAGTGCAGCCAGAGTGCTCCTTGGAGGCCAGGATGGTCAAACTTCGTTTCTCAAACTTCGGACATATTGTCAGGAGGGACCAGTCACTGGAGAAGCATATCATGTTTGGTAAGGTGGAGGGTCAGAGAAAGGAGGAAGACTCCCAGCTAAATGGATTAGCAAAGTAGCAACATCAGTGGGCTCAAGCGTGGCAACGGTAGTGAGGTTGGCCCAGGACCGGGCAGTGTTTCGTTCTGTTGTACATAGGGTTGCTATGAATCAGTACCAACTCCATGGCATCTAACAACAGCAACATTCAAGAAATGTTTTCTGATGTTTAAAGCCACAGGGGTTGGGACTGTGAGCTGAGGATAAACAAAAAAAAAACAAGACAAAAGAGTCTTTGACTTGATGGAGCTGACAGTGTAGGAGCAAAGGTAGACATTAACAAGATTACTGTATTTTTTAAAGTAATAAATTGCACCATAGAGAAAGTATTTCACAATAGAGAATTATGTTGTTTGAAATAGGTATTCAAAGCAATATTTTTCAGTCAGGCTGTCTCAATAATCTTGTTAATAAAACAGAATTAATTACATGCAAAAATTTCAGGATGTCTGGTAGCGTAGTGGTTACGAATCGGGCTGCGAACCTTAAGGTCAGCGGTTCGAAACTACCAGCCGCTCCACGGGAGAAAGATGAGGCTTTCTACTCCCGTAAGGATTTACACCCTCAGAAACCCTGTACAGGGTCGCTGTGGGTCGGAACTGACTCGACGGCACTTAACAACAACAACAAAATAGTAATATAAGTTTTACTAATTTTACAACATGAGAAACTTTATTATGGATACTGCATGATAAAATGTTAAGTGAAAAATTATATAGGGTAATTTAAAAGAATACCTTTATTTTAAGTATGTACAATGTAAGTAAACTAATTCTGCATCATTTCAGTAGATCAAACTGGGGAGTTCTTTAATAAGTAAATGATTTTTATTTACTGTGGCAGTTTATCTAAACCAAGGATGGGTGTGTTTCCATACATCCTCCCTCAGAGTCTCATTAAATATCAAGTAAGTGGATATCAGAGTAAAAATTTGTATTATTAACCTGGTGCATATATCACCTTTCCTTTTAAATTATGTATATTGACAGCCGTGATTCAAAATTCAATTGAATAGTTCATATTTTAATTTTTAAAAGGTAGCCAAAAGCTATGGAGTCCTGGTGTGCTGCTATGGGTAAATGTGCTGAACTGCAAAGTTGGTTTGAACTGCAAGGTCAGTGGTTCAAGCTCACCAGCTGCTCCTTGGAAACCCTATATAGGGTCGCTATGGGTCAGAACTGACTTGACTGCACCCATAGCAGCAGCAGAAAGTTGTAATAAAATAATATTCAACTCCACTCCTCATTATTCAATAACAAGAGAAAGGAGGCTAAACAAGGAATAAGGGAGTGAGAGGAGAGAGAAGCTCTGTCCCTTATCAGAAACAGATCGTAACTTTCATCACCACATGAAAGAGTGCTTCTTCATTTGACTTTGTCAAATATCCTTAGTAAAAAAGGTAAATGAGAAGATAGCATTCTGTTAAGTTCCTTGAGGCAACACTTATTTCAAAACTTGAAATTCAGACTTTTAAAGTGAAAGACTCTCCTTTCCAAGTGGTCCCATCTCTATGGCTCCTGCAAAGAAGTGTGGCGAGAAGAAGGGCCAATCTGCTGTCAACCAAGTGATGACCAGAGAGTACATGATCAACATTCATGCCCCTCGAGCACTCAAGGAGATTCATAAATTTTCCATGAAGGAGATGGGAACACCAGGCTCAACAAAGCTGTCTGGGCCAAAGGAATCAGGAAGGAACTATACCTTGTCTGTGTGCAGTTTTCAGAAAACACCGTGAGGATAAAGATTCGCCAAACAAGCTCGATACATTGGTAACCTAATTGCCTGTCACCAGTTTCAAAAACCTGCAATTAATGTGAATGAAAACTAACAGCTGCTTATCAAATAAATTTATAAATCTGCAAAAAAAAAAAACAAACAAAAGTAAAAGACTGGTGTGGCACTGTGTGATAAAGTACTGGACCATGAGGTCGGTTTGAACCACAAGATCAGCTGTCCAAACTCACCAGCCACTCCTTGAAAACCTTATACACGGTCGCTCTGAGTCGGAACCAACTTCACAGCACTTAACAATAACAATTCTTTTATAGTGTACACTTAATAAAACTCCACATTTTTGGGACCTCTCTTTCTTTAGATGTATGCTTCTAAAATGTACTAAAATGTACCACTAAAATCTAGTACTTGATTTCATCTGAAGACACGTGCATTTTTCAATCATAGCAAAAAAAGGAAAATGAAATTCTGTGTCTTTATAAAGGTCAATGAAAATGTAACTAGCCATTTATTTACTGTAGGATAAACACTAGACTGCTAACCGCAAGGTGGGTGGTTCAAACCCACCAACCAGTCCTTGAAAACCCTACACAGGGTCACTATGAGTCAGAACCTACTCAATGGCACTTAACAACAAAGCCATTTATTCTAAGAAAATTTAGTTTTAAATTCCCCAAAAGCTACCTTTCAAGCAGTGAAATAAAGGACCAGGAAATAATCATTTATGAGACCAAATCATTCCGTAGCCCTAAATAAGCCTGTTCAGAATCTGAAGTGGAAAATGGAGCAACTGATTCATAAGCCTCCAACGCTTCTGCTCTTGCCTCAAATTTAATGGCTTTTTCAGATAAAAGTGTCTTTTTCTAGATTACTTCCTTCAGTCTGTATTTTAAAGTATTGAAATAACCTCATACGTTCAAGAAATTTAAAAGCATTACTTTATTTCAATGTGTGTGTGTGTGTGTGTTCGTAAGTAAAATGTCTTAAACAACCAACATAAATCTTAGAGAGAAGAGGAATAAGGGGGAGAAGTTGTAATGCTTTAGTCTGTTTAAAAACAAAGCAAAATAAAACCCAATTGCATCAGGTCAATTCCTACTCATGTTCACCCAGTGTGTATCAGAGTAGACTGTGTTCCAGATGGTTCTCAATGGCTGATTTTCCAGAAGACCAGGGCTTTCTTCCAAGGTGTCTCTGGGTAGACTAGAACATCCAGCCTTTCAGTTAGTAACTGAGGGCATTAACCGTTTTCACCTATCAGGGACTCTTTGTTTATTAGCCATTGTGTAATGCTAGCTTTGTGAATCGTTTTAAAAATCGCACACTTAGATCCCTTTCTATTTATTTTATCTTTATCTTACAGATCTTCATAAACAATGAATGGCATAGTTCAGTGAGTGGCAAGAAATTTCCTGTCTTCAATCCAGCAAATGAGGAGAAACTCTGTGAGGTTGAAGCAGGAGATAAGGTAAGTTCCCTAGCACTGGCTTCATTTTATGTCAGATTGCTGTGTGTCTCCCTAGTCTGAGGCCCCAAACTCCATTGTTAGTTTAAGTAGTCATGTCATTAAAACATAATGGGACTGTCTGGGAATTTTCCTAAATCCTGCTTGAAACATAGAAGGCACTCAGTAACCATTTATTAATGATGAACTTATCCTTCGGGTGGTCTGTTTGACTCTTTTTAATGCTAATTTTTCTTAAGGTAGTATTTAAATTTTCTGTACAAACTGCATAAGACAGAATTGATCATTGATTTCAATTTATTAGTATTAAATTGTTCTTATCAAATTGCTAGATGAAACAGAAAAGGCAATAATCTTATTTTTAAAACCATATGCTGAAATTATTTCATTAAATCCTTTGAGTTCATATTAATGCCTTTTAAATTTTTTAGATGAGTCCACATGAATATTAAATTTAGTATTGTTGCTCACTAGCTAATAGTGATAAAAAAAAGAACAAAAATCAAGTTAGTGTAGTAACTGAAAATAAATAAATAAAAGCTCTTAGTGTTGTTTTAGTTAATATTCAAAGTAACCCTAAGAAAAAGTTGTTACTTAACCCTTTTTTAGAAATGATGATGAAAGGGCAGAAGGTATAGGTTGTGAAACTTAAGGTAATACTGCTAATAAATGATGAAATCAACATTCAAATGCTGTTCTTCTGACCCCCAAACATGCGACTTGTAGAGCTATTATCTTACCTTGTGATTATTATAAAACTAAGATAATGTGATTATTAAATAATCTAAGACACGGTGATATTAAATAACCTCAAGGATGGAGCAAGTGAAAATGTTTAGAAATTTTATCTGAGCACATAACATAAAAGCATATTTGTTCCTACATCTAATTTAAAATAATTTTTCCATCCTTTAGTTGTTCAGATGTTACTAAGCTTCAAATTGCTGTAACATGAAATACGGTTAGATAAATTTCCTTTTTGCTGTGTGAAAAGATCCTTGGGAGAAGTCAGTAAAACCTAAGGATCAGATCATTCATTACACTCTGTTTTAATTAATTGTAGAAATCACATGTTTCAGACCTCTAATTTTTTTTTTCAATAATTAGAATACTAGTTTTAATTTAAAAGGAATGTGGTTACCCAAATAGCTAAGAGTTTGACTGTTAACTGGAAGCCTGGTGATATGAACCCACCCCACAGCTCTCTGGCAGAAAGGTCTAGCAATCTGATTGATGTCTTAAAGACGACAGCTTGAAAACCCCTATGGGAAGTTCTACTCTGCCACGTTGGGGTTTCTATGCTCAATGGCACCTAATAATAACAACAACAATATTAATGCACTAAAGTAACTCAGACCTATTTCATGATAGCAATTGACTTTTAGACTTAGGGAAGGCTTCCAGATTCTGGCTGCGGTATTATCAGAATGAAGTAAGACTGACATGTAGAGGGCAGTGTTTAAACACATGAGTCAGCAGATTGAGACCATTCCGAAGAAAGGTTACCTAACAGAATGTGGAAATTATCAAACGCTGTTATTAACACAACCCACAAGTAAAAATTTTCTGAAGACAATTAAAAAATGGTTGCAGCAGCGCATCAACAGGCAGATGCCAGAAATTCAAGTTGAATTCAGAAGAGGACACAGAATGAGGGATACCTTTGCTGACATCAGATGGGTCTTGGCTGAAAGCAGAAAATACTAGAAAGATGTTTGCAAAAGCATTCAACTTTAAGGATCATGACAAACGATGGATAACAGTAAGATGAATGGGAATTCTAGAACATTTACTTGTGCTTATGTTGTTCTTAAGTACTGATAAATAGAGAAAAGATTGAAATGTCAAGGATTTCATTTTACTTGGATCCACAATCAATGGCCATGAAACCAATAGTCAAAAAATCAAACAATATATTGCACTGGACACATGTGCTGCAAAAGCCCATTTTAAAGTGTTAAAGAGCAAAGATGTCATTTTAAGGATCCAGGTGTGACTGACGCAAGCAATGGTATTTTCAATTGTCTCATGTACATGTGAACAATGAATAAGGAAGACCAAGAAAAATTGATACATCTGCATTATGGTGTTGGTAAAGAATACTGAGAGTTCCATGGATTGTCAAGAGATCAAACGGATATGTCTTGGAAAAAGTACAGCCAGAAGACTCCTTAGAAGCAAGGATGGCAAGACTTAATCTCATGTACTTTGGACATGTAATGAGGAGGGACTAGTCTCTGGAAAAAGGAGCTCTGGTAGCATAGTGGTTACGAATTGGGCTGCGAACCGCAAGGTCAGCAGTTCGAAACTACCAGCTGTTCTGCGGGAGAAAGATGAGGCTTTCTGCTCCCGTAAAGATGTATAACCTCGGACTCTGTACAGGGTCACTATGAGTCAGAACCAACTCCGTGGCACATTACAACAACAAGTCTCTGGAAAAGGTCATCATGCTTGATAAAGTAGAGAGTCAGCGAAAAGGAGGAAGACCCCCAAGAACGATGGGTTGACACAGTGACTGCAAAAAATGGGCTTAAGTATAACAGTAATTATGAGGATGGCAAAAGACCAGGCAATGTTTCATTCCACTGTGTATTGGGATTCTATGAGTCAGTGACAATTCCAGGATACCTAACAACAGCATGCTGTTAATGAGGTAGCATTAGAGATAGTTATGTTAACAAGACAGGACACAATCTATAGGATTAGGTTGTATCTTGAGTCAATCTTTTTTGAGGTATAAAAGATTAAGCAAGCAAACAGAGATCTTGGAGTGACCTCCTAACTACCAGAGAAGAGCCAGGAGTAGAGCATGCATGTCCTTTAGAGCCAGGGTCCCTATGCTGAGAATCCCCTAGAGCAAGGAGAAGATTGATGCCAAGACACAAGGAGATCTCCAAGGAATGCTGGGCCTGCAGATGGTGAGAGAAGACAAGGAGATTCCTCTAGAGCTGACAAAGAAAGCCTTCCCTTAAAGCTGATGCCCTGGATTTGGAGTTCTAGATTTTCTAAACTGTGGGAGAATGAATTTGTTTGCTAAAGTCATCGGCTTGTGGTATTGCTATTATACCAACACTGGATAACGATGACATTGATCTTTTTATCAGAGACTCTAGTGATTCACCCAATATTACATGACCTCAAATGCCCCTGTAGTTGCTTGAGTTGCTCTGGGAAATGTGTGAAAAGCAATAAAGGGCAAGGTGAGGACAGAATATGTCCCTGACAGCTGTCTACGCTTCTCTGCAGTCAAGAAGGAAGTTGCAGATCTATTTTCAGTTTGCAGTTAACAAGAGAGAAAATATTCCTGATGTTTTAGCTATGGCATCTTGAACATCAAGCTCTGCCACTGGTTTCTAGGATTTGTTTCATCAGTAAAACTATACCTATGGTTCCAAATGAAATCATTTAAGGTAGTCAGAGGATGCTCTGGGTACTGTTTGTGGGATATATCTTCTTTCTAGTAAGTGACAGTTGATCATATCCTAACCCTTCTAAACGTTTCTCATGAATTTACTCTGTGTGCATTGATAGTTAATTCTGCTCAGAAAAGAGCAGGGCTGACTGCACACATGTAGATTAAGGACACTCATTAACATACAGCAAAGCTTCAAATCCCATCTCACCGCTACACTTGTTGGCAGATATTTGATCACACAAATTAAATTGTTCATGGTATAAACTGCCCGTGGAAAGCAACACTTTGCTTAACATTCAATACCCTTATGGCCTATTTCTTTTGGAATGTGCTACTAACTTTTCTTTTTAAATCATTATTTCTGTTCTCACCACTTTGCAAACAAATATATAGTAAGCAACAGAACTATTTAGTGAAAGGTACAAATCCAGTAAATTACATAGTCACAGTAAACCTAATATTCTGGAACTAACTCTTTTTAGATAATGAGCCAAGAGAGTTTAGTGATTTAATTTATGAGTAGAATGGTGCTAACAATGGGCTGTATACCGCCTTTCCATGGTATTATAAAGAAAGGAGGAGTGGCAAGAACAAACGGAGGTTACAAAGCAAAGCACAGATGTGGGTGGGAACTGTTTTCTTTTCACTTCAGTGGTTCTTTTAGACTATATTGACTAATCCTAAAAACTGCTTTTAATACTAATGCATGACCTAACAAATGCTTGTTGAGGATCAAAGCAAATGTCCATTAAAGTGCCTATGACAGGTGTAAATGTAAAACTGGTCTGATAACTAGTTTCTCCATTTCTAAATGAATTTGATGTGGAAATGTACAATCATGGAGTAATTAAAGAGTTCAGACCTTGTTTAACCATGATTAAGAAACATTGGCTGTTTTGTCATCATTTCAATTGTGCTCATGTATTCAAGCTTGTAGTCTCCTTGCTTTTTAAAAAAAATTTTAAGCATTATAGGTCAAAGATGTTACTGATGATGGAAAATATGAGTTAAGATATAAAACTGTTTTTCTGATTAATTTCTAAACTGTTATTCTAGGAAGTGCCTGAAGTAAAA